>NC_064261.1:43341671-43641671 GCF_003254725.2 Canis lupus dingo | reverse complement strand
TTCAGACTACCCTTCTGTTCTGAACACACCTGAGTGTTCAGGGGCGAAATGAATAATTCTTTAACATAGTATGATTATTTGGATTTTCCAAATGTCTTATAATTCTAATAGTGAAGTCTTTTTACTTAAAATACAATTAAAATAAAATTAAATGCTTAGATCTGAAATGTTTAGTTTCATGAGTTTTTGCAATTTTATATACCATGCAACAAACACCAAAATAAGATCCAGAACATTTCTCTCTGCCCCGAAAGTTCTCTCATGTACCTTTTAGTTTAATTTTTGTACTCTTTATATTAATTGGAAAAAATGTTAACTATTTCGAGTTTTCTAAACTATGAGCCTGATATATTGTTGCATTTTTAAAGCATTATACAAATTTTCTTGGTAATGTTTTATAGTTTCCAGTATGAAGATATTGCACAAATTTCACTAGTTTTATTACTAGATATTTGTTATTTTATTGACACCATTGTAAAAGTTTTCTTTTTTTTAATTTCATTTCTAGTTGCTGCTAATATAGAGAAATATAATTAAATGTATATATGGTCCTTGTATCCACCA
Organism: Canis lupus dingo; assembly: GCF_003254725.2. Lineage (NCBI taxonomy): Eukaryota > Metazoa > Chordata > Mammalia > Carnivora > Canidae > Canis > Canis lupus. The sequence continues at coordinate 43,641,107 of NC_064261.1, read as the reverse complement.
AAATCATATTGCTTCCAGTAGTTTGTACGTTCCTTTGGATTTTTTTGGTATAATGAGAAACTTAAACTTCTCCTTCACTTATGTATTCCAGTCCACTTCCCTCATTCTGGCTCACAAAAACATCACAGTCACCAGATTTTTGTTTTGTTTTTTAAGATGTAGCCCATGCATATGCAAGTGCTAATAGTATTTCAGAATACACCATATACAGTTTTATATTCTGGTAGTCCCTCTGGGGGGGGGGGGATCAAATTCGTAGTACTATCTGTAATTCATGTGGAAACACATTAAATTAAAAAAAAAACAAGTTTTCAGATACTCCATTTGTTTTCTTCATATTTATAATACCAAAAGAAATACTGCATTGTTTGAAAGCTATTTAAAATTTTGAATTAATAGAAAACTCTATATATTGTGAGCATTTTATATTAATTACTCTAGAGTATTATAATGCAGAGTCATATAATGTTCTGTTCTACAATTAGTTTTTTGGGCCAGTAATTTTCAATCTTGGCTGCTCATTGGAATCAATCAGCTAGCTTTAGTAAAAATACTGATGTCTGGGTTTCACCCCAGAGAGTCTGATTTTATTGATGCAGGATATTGACTGGGCAAAGGGATTTTTAAGTTTCCCAGGTGATTTTAATGTGTAGTCAATTTGAAAACTGCTGTTTTACCTTGTTCATAGTTTCTTATTAAAATTATATTTATATTTATACTTACATTTAATCTCCTCAGGAGAGACTTTAAGTACAGAACAAAGTCTACATGGGTTGTATAGTTTGTAATTTTTATAACTAATGTCATGGATCAAAAGTTAACTGATTTGGAAACACAAAATTTTAATGACCTTGCATAAGGCAATTAACCTTTCAGTGTTACTGTTTCTGCATGCCCCAAATGGAAATCTTCACAATGAACTGTAACTTGTCTTTGTTTAGAAATGAGTGCAGATCTCTTTCAAACAGAAAATATGATACAAATATTTGAACATAGAAAAAAAAGTACAAATAGGATTTAGGGGGAAAAACCCTCAAAAACAGTTACTGTATCGATACTCAGTACCAATTGTGAACCTTTTTGTAGCCATGGGAATTTACTTGGGGCTAATGTTGTAATACTAAGTCCTATAGTCATTTTTTCTGATCAAGTTTGAACTTTCTTACTTTCTCATATTCTAAAAATTTGAAACAATATTTTAAAATGATGCAAGCAACACATAGAAATAAAGGTAATTTGAAACAAACATAGAGAAGTGGTTTCAGATAAGTTTGTTTTAACTGTCAAAATGAAACTGTCTACATAGTCCAATACCAAACCCCATATTTTCAAGGGTCATTATATAAATTCCAATCATCCTAACACATTTATTGAGTGAAATGTGCAAAATGCTATGTTAGAACTTCTGTGGATGTTAATCCAACTTTAAAATCTAAATGTAGGTATAACAAAGGCAAAAAGGATATATCACAAAATACAGCACTCAACACAGTGACACAAGATAGGGCGTGAGTAATCATTAGCAGGCAGGTAGGCTACAAAGAAGAAAGGGAGAGAAAGAGGAAGGGAAATGCAGGCTCTTTATAGATAGACATATGTAAAAATATCTATTTATCTATCTATCTATCTATCTATCTATCTATCTATCATCTATCTATCTATTATCTAATCTATCTTTTAAAGGAAAGAGTAGCAACTAGCAACATATAGCTTACCTTCTCCCTTAATTTATTTTACTAGTCTGAGTTATTAAACTCACTGTGCATCTCTATTACAGCTGAGAATAAGGAATCGATCTAAGTATATGAAAGGGGAATGTGTCCTAAGTTGTACGTTGATATTTATAATTTTATTATTGTTATGTTATTGAATTTATCCCATCTTTATGTTTCAGACCCTTTCTGCTCAGTATATTTCAGACCTAAGAACAATGTTATCCCTAGGGAGCTTCTTATAAATCCAGATCTACTCAATTGCAGTCTCTCTTTTACAAAATTTCAAATAATTTATTTGTATACGTGCATTGAAGTTTAAGATGCATTGCTTTAGCCCATATATAGTTAGCTATTGTTCTTATGGAAATTAAAAAATATATAACCTAAACTTTAATTAAATTCCTATTGCATGCATTCTGATTCGGGTTGAGCTTTGGACGCAGATTTCGAATCCCACGTCGGGCTCCCGGTGCATAGAGCCTGCTTCTCCCTCTGCCTGTGTCTCTGCCTCTCTCTCTCTCTCTCTGTGACTATCATAAAAAAAAAAAAAAAAAAAAAAAAAAAAGCACTAAGGCAAGAGTAAACACACACACAAATATTGACTGTGCCATTTAATGGTAGTAAAAATTCATCAAGCTTCTAAATTCTATCTTTTGTCATTTGTAAAATGAATAGCTAGTTAATACCTGTCCTTGTACTCAGTGGAATTGTTTAAAAGTTCAAGTGAGATGGCACTTTATTAATTTTCAAGGCCTGTACATGTTAGGCTCTATTATACTCTATGAATTTAGATCAGTTGATAGGTAGGTTATGAGTAAAAAACTCTAAGGGAGAAAGGCAAGCTGACCATCTCAGGATCTAGCTAATAACTATTTTTTTTTCTGTTGCCTTATAGAAGAAATAGAAGGTGACTTAGGAAGGCAGTATCCTAAAGAGAATGTAGTTCTTCATACTTTTTATTTTTTATTTTTTTTTTGATTGATTTGTGTTGACTTTATGTGAATGGGCCAACCACTTGCTTTGTAATTCGCTAGTGATGAAAGCATGACTGATAACAACATAAAACAAGACAGTAGGGTGAATTTTATTTAGCACTTGCCTTCAGCTTTTCCTAGAGTTGCTGCTCAGTTAGTAACTGAATTAAGGTCTGTTGATGTCATATGCCCTGGATTTGGCCTGGCAGTGAGGGTTTTATGAGGGATGTCTTCATGGAAGTCAACGGCACAAACTCTGGTTCTTTCTATTACAGATAAAAAGACTTGTGGACCTCACGAATTCCAGTGTAGAAACAACAACTGTATTCCAGATCACTGGCGGTGTGATAGCCAGAATGACTGCAGTGATAATTCAGATGAAGAAAACTGTAGTAAGTAACTCTCGCTTGAGAACATTGTGAGCTTGACAGCATATTCAATAAGCAGGATAGCAATTTTTAGTTCAGTTAAGGTATGAATTTGAACCTATCTGTCCTGCGGCTCACATTTTTATACATGTATTCACATTTGGACAAGAATATTCGGACTAAATTGACCTGAATCTCAAATGGTAGAATTATTGAAATGCTCATACTGGGAGTTATTTTCTTACAGTTATCAGAATTGGTATGAAAGTATCATGAGGTTTAATGCAACCCATTAGTATGCAATGAAGTGAGCCCTTGATGCAAGTTCATACAAAAAGCTGAATGATGTGGAGACAGTACAAAACATATCATTCTTTAGCGGATGGTATTCATTTCATTTCCGTCTCAAATCCTTTTACACTACAAATTTACCCATGAGCATCTTTCAGCGAAATATCATTTATTCTCTCTGGAGTGGTGAACACCATATGTATTCAGGATGCTTTTCTCTGAAAATAGAATAACACTATTATCATCATCTGCCTCCTGCATTTTTATGTAATAAATTTAAAAGACAATAATTGTCCAACAATTTTATTTTCTAAAAAGTATGGCAGTATGTAAAATTGTGACAGCATCCCTATATTCTAGCATTAATTTCTGAATATATTTCTTACCAGCACTTTCTCACAGTGCTGTTTAAACAAAGAAAGCAATATAGTCATGTTTTAAAATAAGATATTAATCAAATTCCATTTATTAAATATTTATATTCTGCTACTTCCAGAAAGTATTTAATAATAACAATAGTGTGTACTCATACATTGGACTAAGAGCATTGGTTTCCCAAGACACAGGAGATGAAATAGAATTGTTACATTAAAGCATAGGAAGATGTTATATGAAAGTATGTAATTAGTAGAATCACAGGCTTAACAAACCACTTGGACACTCAGTTTGCAAAATATCAACTTTTTGAAAATAACTTTTTAAACTTAATCTGACTGGTGTTTAAGAATCAGGTATATTATGTATGAAATCTCTGGATGTTATGATTATGGAATACTCTGATTTGGGGACCTTTTATTACTCCTTCATATCTAGATCTCTCAACTGATCTTATGCTTTAGGAAGGTGAAAAATATTGCAAAGAGTCTTTAGAAGGTTCCAGATTCTTTTAATCAATAGCTTTAAAGTTTAAAAACCTTATATAGGGGGTTTTCAGATACTATCCAGTGATTAAGAGAAAGACCTAATAAGGTAAGAGTGGCAGGAGGAGAAGAGCAAATACAAAAAAGAAGCAATTGCATATCCTTTCTGTTTAATTCACCTTTATTTCAGAGCTGAAATATACAGATGGATACATTTAGTATTAGTTATCAGTAGGATACCGAGAGGAAGTACCTTATGGCTGAAGGATGTTGAGAGCAGGAGAGGGGGAGGAGTGAGAAGGCCACATTGGAAACTTACGTCTTTGAAAACCTTTTATTCAAGTGGAGGCTGAAATTGTGAAGAAGTTAAGTTACTGCTGTAACTAGAGAATAAGGGGAAGAAGAATGACAGGTGGAGATAACCTGTGTCTTAATCTGCTGGGGTTTCCTATGTGGTTGAGTATGATTTTGCTGGCATCTCCTAAAAGTCATCCTTCCATGCAAGAACACAAGGAGCAGGAACACTGCCTTTCACTCATCACTGGGGAACCTTAGTGATAAATCACAACAGCCACAGAACCCTTAAGAAAAACCAAGAGAGTGGCTGCAATATCAAGCATTGCAGTGTAAAATACCAAGTTATGTGTGGCTCTCTTTTGGTTCTCATTAACTCTAAGTATGTGCCCTAAGATAGCAACATTGAGTAATTTGCAGGGGACAAATGACAATGAACAAGAAGGAAGCATATTATAATTGTGACATGGAAGGGAGAAGGCATACATTGGACCAGTATCAGAACTGGTAACATGGTAAACAGGTAAGGATGTGTAAGAGGAAGAATTGCGAGATCTAGATAATGGGCAGTGTTTAAAGATACCATCTGAATAGGCCTGAAGAAATGAGAAAGTTCAGACATTGAAAATGCCAGTGGTTCTACATAGACAGAAGCTGAGTAGATGAAGAGAGAGAAAAAATGCAGTATAGCCATATGAGGCACCAAGAGGTTGGTCATAGAGAAGTCAGCTTTAGGAAAGATCTGCTCCCACATAAAATGCTATCAAGATATTTCCAATTTCTCATGATCTGTTGAAACTATTATAATTTCATGTATATTTTACAATAAAACTATTAGTACATATATATATATAAATTTCTATTTATATATGGTAATCATGACTATATATAATATATCACATCACATATATAAATTTAATTTTAGTAGATAGACATGATGACAATACACTATACTGTTACCACATTTTCTAAATATCATTAGTCAATGGTATAGATTTTAATTCACATTTGAGGATTCTTGTTAGTGATTATTAAGTAGAGAAATATGACAGAGGTAGTAAATTAGCCTTAGAGTTAAAAAATAATAGCAGCTTTTTTTTTTAGCAGCTTTTTTTTTTTAAATGTGACCACATTGCATCAACCAACACTCTCCTGCATTCCACTGCACCACTCATGTCTTTCTCACATGCATCTCAGTTCCTGTTTAATACCTGAAGATAGTGTAGGGAGTAGGGCTATTTCTCAGGGTCTAGCGCAGGGCCTGACACACTTATCATATTAGCAATGTATTGTTAAAATCACTTTTGGACTTACTTGTTTATGAATCTGATATAATGAGTTTACTCTTTAAATTGTGTTGGAAACACTCCAGGCATAGATATGGGAAGAGTTTGAAACATAGTGGAGCAATTAACTGCCAGCGATGTTTTAAATCTATTATGCTTTCTACTTTTTTATCTTTATATGGGATAATTAGTCCATTGTCATTTCTTCATCATCTGCTGATGATTTCCCTTGTTAAGTGTTCAGCAGGGACACTCTGCTCCAACAATGATTTAGGCTCTTAAAAACAAGAAAATTTTATTGCTATTGGAGTTATTTTGTCATCTGTATCAAAGGTTTGGAAATGTCTGACAAATCTCAGCATCTATACCATCTTTATCAGAAACAAATATATATGGCATGTATGCCTTCTAAGTAATTGATGTGCAAAATAAATTATTTCACATCTTTGCATTATTAAGAAGTAACTACCAATCCAATAGATTTAAAATCACCAAATAACTTGATCAACCAGATTAAGGTTTTTGTAGAGAGACAAGCTGTGTCGGCCTTATTTGAATTTCTAGTACTTTCACACTGAATTTATATCAGAAGATTATTTGTATAGCATGTCAGTTATACTAATTGTATTCTAAAAATTCTCCTCAGATGCTTACACCCACATTCATATAACTTTTGAACTTATCATCAAGGGTTTATGATAATATACTCAGAAGAGAATTTGAAGTCTGGAAACCTTTCTGCTCTGCCACTAACTCTATGGCTTTGAAAGTCACTTTATTTTCTAAACTTAGTTTCTTCAATTTTGTGTAAGATGGCTTCCGAAGCTCTTTTCAGTTCTGAGTCTATACATTTTTACCTCCTTTATTATCGAAGGAAGTGACTTTCCTATGCAATGCCCTGTTCTTTATTATTATTATAGAATCCAGATCAGCCTTCCAAAACATGCCCTGTAAAAGCTTCTTTGTTGTTGATTTGGTACGTTTAGATGAGATTTATGGAAAACCCTGTTAATTATTCATCCGTGGGTTTCCCTTTCTACTTTTGATCTGGGGACATAGGTAGCATCAGAGAAAGTTAATGTGAGAAAAACATTTTGGAGATACTGGGGAAAATTTCATACTCAAATTTTCCTTCTAAATGCATTATCTTCCAGGTATAATCATTTTGTTGTTCTCTTTAAAAAGAAAAATGTTAACTATCATGCCAAGGTCTAAAAATTGGTCTTTTACTTTATCCAGAAAAGATCAAAGGTAAGAAACAGTAAAACAATATAATCCCTCAGGACATTTTTTTCATAACCAAATTAAATTGTCCTCAAGAGAGAGTTTATTTTTGCGATACCCAGTAGCAGAAGATTCTGAGGCATATAGATGAGAGTTAAAAACAGACTTGCTATCCCATTCCTTGATGACACTTGTATATGTATAAATAATTCATGATTATTATTCAGAAGTGGTGGTTTTGCTGGCATTCTTAAAAGCATCATAGAGCCTCACAGAATTTCATATGCACTGAAAAAACTTTTTCCAACAAATCACTCAGTTCCTCTGAGCCCATATGAGAACAGAATAATTAATAATGTTAGCAAAGTCTCTATAGAGTAAGTGTTCTGTGGAATTATTGGGCAAATGCTTTGAAATACTTTCTAACCTTATAACGGTATCATCTCAGATCAACAATATCCAACCCTCCCCTATAGCAAAGTGTATCAAAGTTTGTGAAGTCAATGTTGTTTGGCATATGATGAACACACTTGTGTTTAATTAAGATAGAGGCAAGTTAGAATATTAAAGGGACAAAATCTTATTCAGATACCTCCAAGTCCACAAAATTCAGTATTTCTACTACTTTTAAAAATCGAAGTACAATGTGTTTAAAAAATATTCTCTAATTTTTTAATGAAAATCATTTCGATTGTTATTTTCCATTATTAAATAAAGCACTTCTTAATTAATTAATTCATTAGTTTTGCTGTAATTTCTTTTCCCTAAGAAGAAAACTGCTTGTCTGCAACAAGAGGGTGCAATAGTTTCAGTATGGAGGAATGATGAGAGAAAAAGGGTTCTCTTTTATTTTTAAGGGAAGTAGATATTACTATCCATGTGCGTTGGACATGTAACTTGGCTTCTCAGGGCTTTATTGGTAATCTCTGTAAATGTGAACACTTATTATTTCCTCAGTAGTATTATGAGCAATGATATGGCCTTGCAGTAAGTAGTACAGGCCCTAGTATCAGACTGTAGGTTCAAGTTCAATAGTAGCTCTTCTGCCTCCAAGGTATTCGGAGAAAGTTCCTTATCCTCTCTGTGCCTCAATTTACTCTCCAACAAAAGGGTCCTATAATAGCACCTACCTTACACAGTTTTTAAAATTAATTGTTGAGTTAATTCAAGCACTTAGCATTAACTTCACCTGGTGCTAACAACAAATAAGCAATCACCAGCTGGTAGTGATTATTATTGTTATAAATAGTGATATTAGTGTTAATACAGATGTTTTAATATTAAAATGTGGTATATGTAAACATAATGCAAAGACAAAAAAAAAAAAAAAAAAGAAAGAAACTGCTATTGTCCTGCTCACTAAATAAAGGAATGTTGAGAAATGAGAGGGGTCTTCCTGCTTAGTGGCTTTTTCTCATTCCACTGAATAGCATTTTGTCTTATTCATAGCCTGAAGTTCACGCTGTTGAAGAAAGTAAGTCCCAGAGCAGAACAAAATGCTAATACATATTACCATAGTTCTTCCAGTGGTCTCAGGAGGGATCTTTATATAGAAATGTAAGAGCCTTTATGATACCAAGCGTTCATGGTGTTACCCTATAGCTAGAAACCGGGTGTTTGTGTAAAGCAATATTCAAACTCAGGCTGAAATATTCACAACCTTTATGCAGAAAATTAGGCTTCATAGGGCTACTCCTTAAATTAAATTTCTGTTATTCCTCCTTCCCTTGATAAGACTGTTATTGTGTGTGAGCCAGCTGTAAATACAGTTAATGAGTAGAGAAAATAAAAAGGGGTTTTTCATCATGTCAGATATCAGTTCTATTTAGAGAACAAAAACTAAACAAGAGATGATCTCTAGCAATCATATCGATTACCTGTGGGAAAGAAAAAATTCCTAAAATCCTATTTCATTGTCCAGATAAAACATACTCAATATCAGAGTTAAGCCAAGTAGCAAGTCATACTCTTTGGCCTAAATCCTAGAGGAAGATGGCGAAGCATAATTAAATCAATAACTGGCAAAGTATCTAAAATGGCAGGTAAATTATACGGGGCATAAGCAAACAATTGCATAAACAAAGAGGCAGCTTTTAAAAAGAGAGCCTCCTTCTGTCCCTTCCAGTCTTACCCATCCAGTCATGTTCAGTGGTATCTCCCCATGTACCCTTCTTGTTTTGTGAACTCTAGATTTTCTGGAGACAAAATTGAAGAATTAGAAAGTCATTAAAATGCAAAATAGAAGCCAAGAGTCAAAGGCTAGACTTACTACTTAATTAATAAATGGCCCCACGGGTACAGCATCATAAGATATCTTATTTACTTAAACTAAATACATAAAATGACTCAATTCCAACAATTGGAAAAGATTATTTATTATGTAATATGTAGATTTTTATGTTTTATTTTACTTTGATTTTTTTACTAACTATTGTCTTTTTCCCATTTGTTTCTATAACGCCACTTTCTATTCATGACTTTAAAATAAATTTGAAAAAACATTATATTATGTCCCATAGATGCTTCATGAAACACTTTTTTTAAACAATATATTGGTTCTGCTTGGCTAACCTCTTTTTTCTTAGTGCTACTTCATGCTATATGTCATATAAATTTAGAATGCAGTTGCATATAGTAGAATAAACCCGTGCTATTTTTCTGTCCCCAGAGCCACAGACCTGCACACTGAAAGATTTTCTCTGTGCCAATGGGGACTGCGTTTCTTCAAGGTTCTGGTGTGATGGAGATTTTGACTGTGCAGATGGCTCCGATGAGGTAGGCAACTTTTCAAAACCAAACAAGAAAGAAAGTTCTTTAGAGTCACATTCATAATTATTATTCAATCCAGTAAGTGTGACATGGACAGCTCTGAAATGCACTTTACTCCTGACACAATAAGATAAGTAGTATTATGTCTAAGTGCTGTGCCGCACACATCCAGCACAGGGAATAGCTCTTGTGCTACTATTGACAGTTAATTTTATAGTCTGTTTTACCTCAAGTGGTGAATGGCTGGGTTGGGAATAGGATGTTTGGAAGCCCTATTCCCTATAGCTGATGCCTTTGCCATCTGTGAATTTGTTCATAAATTTTCCTGCAGTATTTATAGTCAGGACTAATATTTTTATGCATTTTAAACAGTTTGTTCTCCCCAGTCTCTTTCTTCAATAGATACAGTCTTATAGACTTCGATGTGGGTCATCAATTTTCATGAAACCACAGGTTCAGCTTTGCTTAGATGATGAATCACAATCCATTTATAATAAGGTCTTTGTACACACAGCTTAAGTGAAAAAGTTTAGAACATCTCTGGATAATTCCATAAACTTAGATTGTGTTAACACTTATAATACTTCATGCAATTTATTATTTATGCATCTATGCATTTGTGTCTCAGCTGTTAATTATTCCGTGAAGCTTTAGAAAAAAGCATATGATACACAGTTATATTTTTTTCTCAATCAAATCTAAAAGGACCTGTAATCCTTTACTTTCCAATATCAGAAACAAATCCAGTAGCAGTCACATTTCATGATTTTCTCCATTAATGATTTTCTATGTTAATATCAGGAACACAACACTGGTGAAATTAAGCCTAGTCAGATATAAAAGAAAAAGGTATCTGGTTCTCCATGGCCAGCATGGCTCTTTCTAGGGTACAGTGACTTCCTAGAGCTCTGCTGCTCTGATTGACACACATGGATCTTCCCCTCATGAAGGTCCTCCCAGTGACCATAGGTTTGCCTAGAAAGAATCTTCTCTGCTGATCTAGAGGTTTCTGTGTCAACCTTTTTTAATCAGCCACTGATTTCCTGCATCTTTGGGAGACACTGTAGGTCTCTACTATCTATTTATTTATTTATTTATTTATTTATTTATTTATTTATTATTTATTTATTTATTTTTTGGTCTCTACTATTTATAGGACACGCTCAGACTGGTTCTTTCCCAGTCTTCAGTATTATTAAGATTGAACAATTTTCCATTCTCATACTATGTTGGAAATGTCCCCAGTCACATTCAGGAGCCTAGATTTTGGGAACAAAAATGTATTTCACTTCTCACCTAAAGGCCAGGAAACCTAAGCCTTGAGGTTGCAAAGGTCTGCTGACCTAAGAGAAGTTGAAAAATACCACTTATATTCATGGAGCTTTTCACAAACAAGTCAAAACAAAATTTAAGGAAAATTCATAGGAGAGCTAAATTAGTATATTGCCCAGCTACATATTTTCTTAGTATCCACTCATTCAAAAATTATCTTAAATGTTTCCCACTTTTTCACATAAACTCATCCATGCCATGAAAGTTTGTTTTTTTCTCTTTAGAAAATAGGTTTCACTGGCCCTGTGTAATCTGTGAAACATCAAGAGGTGGGGATATACTGCTTAAGGCATATGATTTCATCTTCCACGTTATTCAGTAGATATCCAAGGTATATATACAGACTCAAACATATGTTTCTTTTTCAAAATCTTATTCAAGTGAAAGTAGACATTCTTATTAACATCATTTTTCTCATGTCTTAAGTTCATGGATGTAGTTCTTTGATGGCTGAACAGAACTCCATTACCCAGATGTTTTCATGATATTGCCCCCAGGGAATCAAAATAACTTTCTTAAAGGTGGTCTTCCTTTACATCTACAGCCATCTAGTATAGTCAATGAGTAATGAAGTGTCTAAAACTACAGGCAGTTGATTCTTCTCTTCTTTCTAAGGATTAGAATGACAAGTTGTATTAAGAAACAAACAAAAAGATGAACTAAACAAATGGCTAGAAAGCCAAATTACATACAGGATACTCTCATCTTGGGAATAAAAGATAAAATTGTGAGGTTTTGTAAGGATGTTAACTGATAATATAATTAACTTGTTAATATCTAGCTGAAATAATGATTTTAAAAAAGAGGGGGGAACACCTGGGTGGCTCATGATTTAGCGCTTGCCTTCAGCCTAGGGTGTGATCCTGGAGTCCCGGGATGGAGTCCCACATCAGGCTCCCTGCATGGAGCCTGTATCTCATGAATAAATAAATAATATCTTTAAAAACAGAAGCCTGGATCAGTATAATTGTGTATCATATTAGTGGCACAGAAGAATTATTTAAAGTGACTTTAAAATACAGTATTTGGTCTCTGCATCAAGTATAATGCATTGTAAGGACAAAGAGAAATGCAAATGAATCTTAAAATTGTTAATAATATTGTTCATGCACTTGTTAATAATATTGGTTTTGCTAATTTGAAACTCGTATATATCGAGAGTAGAATAGGTTAGATGCTTAGTTATTTTCATACTATTCATAACTCATAACATTTAAGTAAAAGAAAAGAGATACAAATGTGGGAACAAAAAAAGTAAATAAAATTCTAAATATTAAATTCCTAAGTATCAATAAGAAATTTATCTTTCTTTTTCTAAAAATATATAATTCTTAGCTCTGTCACTGAAAAATTCTAAAACTGATGACATCTCAGCATTATAGGCTATCTCTAACATTGACATAGTGGTTTCTAAATACCATTTCCAATCAAAAGAAACAGAACTCCTGTGAAAAATGTCCATTTCTAGGTTTGAGAAAGGAAATTGACAAAATGAGCCACTAACATCTTGTGAAGCCAGAACAAGGCTATTAGTATAGTGTCCAGAATACATAGGATCTAATTGAAGGAGTTTCTACTAATCAAAGGGACAATTTGGATATCAGAAAAAAAGAAAAAATGTAATGGATTGAAATACAATAAATGTATAAAAATATATGTGTTTATAGTAATGCTTTTTAAAAATGAAAAGCTCATCAGTCACTCTAGATGTTACAAAGGTATCCTTTTTTAGCATTCAATCAGCCAAATTTAGAATGTGAGGCATTCAAAAGAACAAATGACCTAGTGTCTTCAAGTAGACATTAAGACAAAAAACTAGGGATCCCTGGGTGGCGCAGCGGTTTGGCGCCTGCCTTTGGCCCAGGGCGCGATCCTGGAGACCCGGGATCAAATCCCACATCGGGCTTCCGGTGCATTGAGCCTGCTTCTCCCTCTGCCTATGTCTCTGCCTCTCTCTCTTTCTCTCTCTGTGACTATCATAAATAAATAAAAATTAAAAAAAAAAAACTAGGAGAATGGGAAATAGTTATTGAAGGAGACTCAAGCCAAATTCAATGTGTAAACTTCCTTTAGATCCTTATTTTACCAAATAATATCTTGATATAGCTTTAAAAATGAAAACACTTTGAATATTGATTGGGAATAATTTATACTAAGGAATTTTGTCAAATTTTGTGATATTGTCAATGTTCCAATACTATTGTTGCTGTGTTAAATAATCTGGACTATATATAAATGTGTTGGAGGAGGGTACATGAAACATGCGAAGTATTGATCATTGAAACAAGCATGATGGGCACATGGGATTCATTATACTTTCTTTCTGTATGCTTTTAAGAGTCTAAAATAAATAGCCTACAAATATAGAAATACATACACAATCAATTGTAATTTATTTTAGATTGAAACCTTCTGATAGAAAAAATGTCGAGAAGTACAATCTTCTATGTTGCTGACAGCAACTGATCACCGGTGCCATCCATTGAGCTATTTTATTTGAATTGCTTTGCTCTGAAACAATCACTCATCAGTTCTACAAATACATACTGAGCAGTTATTTAAATCATGCCACAGTATTAGATATTTGGTTCGCAGACACACATGATCACTAAACTTACAGACATGATCCCTGTTCTACTGGAACTGAAGTACATGGAATTTTAATTTATATTTCTTGTGTTCTACATTTGCTATTTCATTCATTGATTCATTCACTCATTCATTCCATTGGCAGTTTTTATTGAATGCTTACTATGTCCCAGCTAAAATACTGAGCATGGCAGGTAAGGTGGTGGATAAAATGTATGAAATCCCTTTCTCACGATCAGTTCATGGATTGTTTCTCCAATGTCTTGTACATTTATCACAACATAGCTTACACCTCAGATATAGTACATTTCTACCTACCCTTACACATGGAAAGCCTTTCCTTAGATAATTCCATTTCTGTTTGAACTTCCTCTATGAAGTCTTTCCTAAAAGCCTTGAGAAACCATATGTTTAAAATTATATTAATTTCTTTTCACAAGTAATGCATTTTATTACAATTATTGGTCCAGGTGCTGGTCTTCCCTTAGTCTATGAGTTCATGAAATATAGGGAATAAATCTTAGTTTTCTTTGGATTCTTATTTTTTTTTCTAGAGTTTTTTTTTTTTTAAGATTTTATTTATTTATGAGAGAGAGAGAGAGAGGCAGAGGGAGAAGCAGGCTCCATGCAGGGAGCCCGACTTGGGACTCTATCCCAAGGCTCCAGGATCACTCCCTGGGCTGAAGGCGGTTCTAAACCGCTGAGCCACCCAGGCTGCCCTTCTTTGGATTCTTATTTAAGAAACTCTGGTGACTGGCAAATCCTCAATACTTGAGAAAAGAAGGGAAGAAGAAAGGCAGAAAGAAGAAAATAAATCATATCGCAGGCAGTCTAATTAAACTACCACTAGGAAAGAGAAAATTACAGGAATTTAGAAAGTAAACTCTCTTTCTTTACATGGGGATGACACTGGGAAGAAGCAGGGAGTAATAGTTCAACATGCTTCACTTACTGAGAGTTTCATAAGCTGTGAGGGCTACACATTTTGTGAAAGGAACAGACAAGTACATTTTGGCAAGAATAGAAAGTACTTAACAACAGAAAAATGTCATCCCAGCAAGACATTTCACTGGAGCATCCTGTACCAACCAGACTGGTCAGACACAGGGAAGGTAAATTTCTAGTGGATCCCTTTTATTGATCTCATATGAAGAATTGAAAGCTAAGCTCCCCTAAGATGTATCTACTGTCTTGTTTGACTTCCAAGTAAAATCTGTATGCAAGCTAGCAGAAGTGACAATTGTGACAGTTCATTTCATAGTTCTTTAGCAGCAAATATTGGAAGAGAGGTGAAGGATTATAAACAGCAACTGTGAAGGGACAGGTACTGAGGAAAAAAGGCATGAGGAAAAGGGGAAAGGAAAGACATATGGGGAAGTTTTGCTGACACAAAATAGATTTACCTTCAGGTTCTTTATTTCACATTCATCCTGCCACTCCATCCCCAATGAACTGAATGTACTTGCTTAGAAATATTTTTTTAACCCTTTATATCCCCCCTCGTCTTCATTGTCACCTATAATTATTAAAATTACATTACCCCCTAACTGTCTGTTGGAAAATGATCCCCTCGGAGCAAATGATATGATCTATATTCTTTTCTTATTTTTTCTCTTTTATTATGACTCACAAAGACCAATGAAAATAGAAAATTGTTACAGTTTTGCTATATGACCATGGACTTAAGTGACCATCTGAGTTTCTTGTGGCAGTCATGGTTTCTACACGTCTAGGTCTCTATTCATAAGGCTTCTAGCTGTCTTTTGGCCTTGTAGATATTTGTCTAAAACTTCAATGTTGACTGTATTGTGTGATTTTTGACAGAGAAATTGTGAAACAAGTTGTTCCAAAGATCAGTTCCAGTGTTCCAATGGTCAGTGTATATCAGCAAAATGGAAATGTGATGGCCATGAAGACTGTAAATATGGAGAAGATGAGAAACACTGTGAGCCAGGTAAAATAATTGAGGTGATAGTTAATTTTAACTAGGTGTAGTTTCGCTGTAGGCAATAATGAACGAAAATAGTGGCAAGTGCACATGAACATTTGCTATTTCAGAAATAAAATTTGGAAGTATTTATAGATGAATTAATTGGTGTGTCCTTCATATGTTTTGAAAGTGTTTAGACAGGTAAGATTATTACTATGTTGGGGATCCAAGCATTACTCCTCAAAATTAGATTTTCCGGTTTCTCTGTCTTTCCACACCATTTGGAATTGTTTTCCCAAGATGGCAAAATGAAATATGTTGAAAGTATTATAAGTGCAATAAAAGTCAGGTTTTCAGTTATGGAAATTAAAGTCATGAAACAGAATGCAGTTGTTTCAACAGGATACCAACTGAGAAAAAGTGTAAGTGTATAATTTCTATTTGCATCTTTGTCTAAAATCAAAATAAAATTAGGAAGCAAGACCAGAGTACAGGAAAATAACACCCAATTCAAAATACATTTTTATCCCTTAAATACAGCTTTGTAAATATGCTCATTATAACTTAATTTTTTTATACCTCAGGTATTTTAATAGCAGTATCTTACAGAAAAAAAGATTACTGGGAGAAAATTATACTATAACCTATGTATAACCACAAAAGCATTACTTTGAGAGCCCAGGTGAGAGTAGCCAGATACGGGACCCACACATTGCTATGTCCCAGTACAATGCCCATGGTCCATATTGCTAATTGATCACATCTTTTTACTTACTGAATTTGGTCCTCAGAATCCATAGAAGTACAGATCTCTAGGCAAACACTGCCAATTAAAAGGAACTAAAACTCTAGGAAAAAAGTTTTTTAGCATCCTCGGAGTAAACAATTGAGACCATAAAGTCATTTTATAAGTACATTTGGCTGCCTAGGTGTCTGACGTAAAGCCAAGAACCCCAGAGATTTGAGTGCAAGCCTGGCAAACTCAAACTTGTAGACAAAGGCAACAATCACAATTACTAAGTCGATTAATTAGATTTGGTACTGATAGTAATTTAAATATCCATGTTATTATTATTTTCTATGTCATAAAAGAATACTTTCTATAGCCTCAGCTAATTATGCATATATTCATGTTTAAGACCCTAAAACAAAAATACTTCTCAGAACTTATGCAAATATGACATTTATGTCAACAGAGCCAGCAAGATATCATGGGGTCTATGAGAACATGCCAAGATTTCTACTTTTAGCTTTATATGATGCATATATAAATTAACTTTCCCAAGGGTCACTAAATCCCATTATAATTTTAAAAATAATTTGAGGCCTTTATATTTACATAATTTAAAGTTATGGAAATTCTTCAAAATTAAAGAGTTAGAGGACATTTAGGTTTTTTCCTTTCTTTAGTAAGTTGAACACTTACTGAACAGGCTATTACATCATTTAAGTATATTTAATGAAATGCAATAATATTGTGAGACACATTTTAAATAAATGTTTAATATCAGATTTTGAATATGGTTTAACCTATT
Source organism: Canis lupus dingo (assembly GCF_003254725.2). Classification (NCBI taxonomy): domain Eukaryota; kingdom Metazoa; phylum Chordata; class Mammalia; order Carnivora; family Canidae; genus Canis; species Canis lupus. Next base: position 43,623,940 of record NC_064261.1, on the reverse strand, counting down.
TTTCATGACTGTCTATGAATTTTTTACATGCATATATATATAGATATGTTTTTATCTATCAAACCAGTCATTCATTTCACTGAATCTAAATCTTAACTTTATAATTATATTCAGCTTCTCCTACTTGCTCATCAAGTGAATATATATGTGCCAGCCGAGGATGTATTTCAGCATCTTTGAAATGTAATGGAGAATATGATTGTGCTGATGGTTCAGATGAGGTAAAATCTATCATTTGATTAAAATCTCTGAATTACAGGAATTAGGTTCGGGAAAGCAAATGTAATAAAAATAGACAGATTCTTTATTCTTGGCACTGCCTAAAATATTAGGACAAGTACACTGAATACAGTAATTGCAGCAAATACCTGAATCTGCATGCTGTTTGTATACTAAACCCCATTGTCATTTGTAGAGGTTGTGTTCATTAAGTCAAAATAAAAGAAAGCCCCACAGTGTAATAAATCTCCAATATTGTCAGCTGCATGTTTATTTTGCCTTTGACTATGTCATTATCATTAATGAAAACTGCAGTGCCCATTTGTATTCGAACAGATGGACTGTGTGACTGAATGTAAGGAAGATCAGTTTCGATGCAGGAATAAAGCCCACTGTATTCCAATTAGATGGCTCTGTGATGGCATTCATGACTGTGTGGATGGCAGTGATGAAGACAACTGTGACAGAGGTAAGGTACTGTGTGTGTGTGTGTGTGTGTGTGTGTGCGCATACACGGGTGTGCATGCCAGGGAATAAGAGAATGACAGTTAAAATGTTGTACAGAATCAAAAGTGTGTTAGAGGCAGACGATAGGATCATCAAATGATTCTCTTTACCCATTCTTGTTTCATTGCACAACATTCTGTTCTGAGTAAGCAAAATCCGGCTAATTTCAGACAGTAAGTATCGATCTTCATATGACAAAGGCAATCAAAGTGGAGGTGTTTATTGTGTCCTACCATGTTCTCAGCTAGGATGCTGGGTCAGGGATAGGGTCCAGAGAAGGGTGCAGGGAATATAACCACTATAACCATTACTACAAAACTAGTTTTGGTGTATGTTTTCTCTTCCACACTGTTTGTCTTACTACAAAAGAATGATAACACATGGCACACTATATTGCACATACTAAGTTGCTAGATCATATATAGGTTGCAGGTTGTGTCCCGAATTTCCTTTTTGCCATATGGCTGAGAAAATGACCTACATTTTTTGTCTGTCTGGAAGACAACTTTCAATTTTGTAACACATTATTTTCTAGCTATGTGAAAATATTTCCTGGCAGATAACAACTTTTTAATTGTAATTCACTACATTAAAAGCAGCAGTTGTTACTACTTTAGAGCTAATGAGATGAAAGCGAAGAAATTGTGGGGCAAAGCTTCAAATGATCACAAATTCCATAACTCTTATTATTTTCGTAATGTTAAATATGTTGTTTAAATGCAAAATTTCTTTTAAGCTGGTCACAAAAGTCTCTCAATGGACTTTCCATTTCAGTATATTTGGAATATCCTCAACAGAGATGATACTAGATACTGAGTATGTTGCAGTGCATTTGAAAATGTATTCAGGGTTTATACGGTGTAAATATACCTTTGAAATGACATGGAAGGAGCTGGAATGTCATCCATATCAATATCATATTCATATCTCAAATTTCTTTAATACTAAAGACTGTACATGTTATCTTTTTATTGTCTTCAGACAGAGTTGTTAAATGGCAGTCTATTTTCTGGCATGAATTTTGATTATTGTCAGAATTAGGGCATTTTAGAACTGAACATTGCAGAAGTTGAAAGAAAGGGGCACCTCAATGCCAGATACTATATTGTTAGTATTACATGGTGAGTATCAACTCACTTTGGTGGATTTACCAAAGACTTGCCTTTTTCCATATTTTAGAGTTTGTTGCTTGGTCTCAGCTTCATACTATTAGGTTTCTAAGAAGTCAGGCAGAGAAAGACAAATACTCATATGTGGAATTTAAGAAACAAAACAAAACAAAACAACAACAACAACAAAAGAAACAAAGCAAACAAACTAAGGGAAAAAAAGAGAGGCAAATCAAGAAACAGACTCTTAACTAGAGAGAACAAACTGATGGTTATCAGAGGGGAGGTGGGTGAGGGGGTGGGTGAAATAGGTGATGGGGATTAATGAAGGCACTTGTGATGAGCACCGGCTGTCATATGGAAGTGATGAATCACTACATTGTACACCTAGAACTAATATTACACTGTATGCCAACTAACTGGAATTTAAATAAAAACTAAAAAAAGAAAAAAAGGTAAAATACTTCTAAAATATTTACTTCTGTAAATATCTAGTCACTCAAAAATATCCTCCATGTTGTTTAATACTAGATCAAACCTTTATGATTTACTAAGACCTTCATCCCAAACCTGATAAAGAATTGTAATATTCAGCAGAACGAATCCTAGTTCTCATTTGGAATCTGCAGTGCTTTATATAGAGCCGTAAAAGGTTAGACTTCCCTAATAGCTCTTTCTACTTTTGGATAAGTTCTCACATTCACAATCTATAATTGGTCACCTTAGAGACTGTAAACTTTGTAGACCTTCTGGCACCGAAAGTTCTTAAATTCAGTCATATTCTAAGACTTCAGGACAATTAAATTACTCATCTTTTTCCATTTTCTAGCTAATGAGCTCCATCCTCTCAATTTCAGTCTGTCTTTCTCTCATTGCTTCTTGCCTGGGCTCATGTATTACCATGTAATTGGACTCTAATACATTCTACTCACTGCTGCCTGGTTCAGATTATTGAAGCGTAGCTCTGATTATGTCAATGTTTGCTCAAAGCTCTTCCTTCCTGGTTACGTACAAATATGGCCGTCAGGGTTACAAGAGAATGATCCTATTTTACTTCCTACCCGTATACTCTATTACTTCTCCTTACGGATCATATATCCTAGCCAAACTGAAGAATAAGTCTAGCAACAGTTTTCATGCTTTTCAACATCTTTCATGATCCCTCTGCTATTTTTTCCATCTCAATACCTTTGCCAATGAAAATTATATCTATCCTTTAGTCCACTAGGTTGCTACTTGCCATCTCTTACGGTGTTTCCCTAGCAACTCTTGATTGCATTCTTGTTATCATATTCTTCCTTCTTATAATTACTTCTGTATTAAGTTGACTAAGTTTCCCCTGTTGGAATGCGAGCTTCTTGATGTAAAAAATTAGGTACGCAAACAGAATGAGGAAATGCATCCCAGGCAGTGGGATCATTGTGCACAAAGTCTCAGAGGTGAGACAAAGTTTAAGTGTTTTAGGAACTATAAGTAATTGAAGATTCATGCTATAGAATTTGGTTTTAATATTAAGCATAATGAGAAGCTTCCCAAGCTTTTAAGGAGTCTTCAAGTATTATTTCAAAGGGAGAGAGTGGTAGACTTTGTACTATGTAATAGAACAGAGAATTTAATGAAGTGAGATTCAAGAGATCTAGTGTCTTGTCTTACTTCTAGGAACCTTTCTGTGCCCATTTTTCATATTATCAAATCCAACCACAGTGAAAAGTCTCTCAGAGCCATAAGAATATCTGGAAAGTAAGTATATATGTGTGTGTGTAAGGTCAATCCTGTCAGGATTTATCTATTTAAAAAAAAAATTCCGTAAGAAATATTTTTGAACAAAGAATTCCAGGTTAAAAATCTAAACATTATAGTTAAGAAGACAGAACATTATAGCATTTGAAATCTGAGTTTTCTTTTAGATTTAAAATGGATCTATTTAAAGTTTAAGCTTGGGGATCCCTGGGTGGTTCAGCGGTTTAGCGCCTGCCTTTGGCCCAGGGCATGATCCTGGAGTCCAGGGATCGAGTCCCACATCAGGCTCCTGCAGGGAGCCTGCTTCTCCCTCTGCCTGTGTCTCTGCCTCTCTCTCTTTCTGTCTCTCATGAATAAATAAATAAAATCTTTAAAAAATAAAATAAAATCTAAGCTTACTGATTAAAAAAGAGTGGAGGGCCTTTAACTGAATCATTTACAAATGTGTCAAAGCTCCTCGTCTCAATATTCATGTTTCTAACTTTTCTTGGGTTTCTTTTTGCCAGGTAAATTCCAGTGAATTATCTTGGGGGTTAAAGTATTTGGTCCTGTATGGCTGTACCTTAACACATAATCAAGTTCAGAATTCTAGTATTTAACTTACTTCTAGCAAGTGGTTTAGGTATTGGATAAATGTCCTTCAAGGCACTGAGGAAATGGAAGGCCAGAATAAATATCTCTCCTGTTAAATCTCACTTCATTCATCCCAAATCTGGACACATGAACTAAGTGTTAGGGTCTGGAAGGCAGTAGGCACGCAGGAACATTTTCCAAATGAATCCACTTCTTACTTTACTTTAAAAAGACGAACCCCCAAATACTGTGGAATTAAAAGCAGCATTCATATTTTTAAAGGTAAAACATGATGCCTCAAGGAAACTTGATGTTTGTCTTCGCTCCCAAACGTTATTCCCCTAGCAATTTCGGTAGGAAAGATCGACAGTTATTCTTTTTATTTATTTATTTTTTTGAGAATTATTATTTTTAGTAATCATCAGCTCACAAATGTGTTAACTACTAATTAAAATTATAAAATATTATCATATATTAAACATTCTATCCACCCAAATTAAAATGGGAACTCTAGATGCTTATTTTCTGTGATTATGGCCTGTCCAGATTTCAATGAATCTGACAGAAGCTCAGTTATATTTAAACATAGGTTATTGTTTATAAATATGTGTGTGTGTATACACGTACACACTTTTATATTTTTCTAATCTTCTGTTGAGCTGATTAAGAACATGACTAATGACTAGGAAACTGGAATTTTGATCTGTCTAATCTCTTTAAATTATACCTTTTTTTGTTGCTTATGTGTGTCTCGTGCCATTTCAAAAATAAGCATTTTATGTTAGACTCAAGATGTCATGGTAGGCCCATGATATGTTTTTTTGTAATGAAAATTCTTCATGGTACTATAGGAAGCCTTTAGTAAGTTATCTTAAAACATTTGTCTTACTGTTGTGATTGTGATTTCATTTATATTTCTCTTCTTAATTAAAATAGTAAGAGGCCCAACACTCTTAAATGGGGCTAATTATAATGTTATCCAATGTGATAACTTTGGGAACTCATTTTTTTTTTCCTTTTAACAAAGCTGATGGGCTACAATTAAAATTTTCTGTAGTAATCGGAGGATGTCAAGAGTTCACAAATTTTGTTTGAATATAATCCATTGTAAAATGGAACATGCAATAATGAGGTTTAGTCATGAGGATTTTTCCTCTGAAAGAATGTAACTTTCATATTCTATGAATTTTGATACTGAATTAGGCAACACTCACCTCCTATCAATATTCATATCTCAAGTTTCTTTAATACTAAAGACTGTACATGTTATCTTTTTATTGTCTTCAGACAGAGTTGTTAAATGGCAGTATATTTTCTGGCATGAATTTTGATAATTGAAATTATTGTCAGAATTAGGGCATTTTAGAACTGAACATTGCAGAAGTTGAAAGAAAGGGGCACCTCAATGCCAGATATTATATTGTTAGTCTTACATGGTGAGTATCAACTCACCTTGGTGGATTCACCAAAGACTTGCCTTTTTCCATATTTTAGAGTTTGTTGCTTGGTCTCAGCTTCAACTATTAGGTTTCTAAGCAATTGACCTATATTTCCCTAATCATCTCTCCCTACCATTAACCCTATCAGGTTTTTAAAAAGTTGAATTTCTTCCTCACCTTTTACTTCACAAAATTAATAAAAATCTTGAGGTTTATTCAACATTTAGCAAATCTACCGATAGCTGTGCCTCGCCTAACTTCTCCCCCCTTACTTCTTCTTTAAATGGAAGATTTGTTGCACCTCCAATCTAAGGATAATCCCTTTATTTTACTTTAGATCTTAAATCCTTCACACTTTCTGGATTCTCAAGGAATTTGTTGTATCAATGACCTTTACTCTCTTCTGTATCCTCAAGCTTACTCTGTCTATCAAATTATTCTCAGAAGCTCTTAAGGATATCAGATATCTGTTTTACTCCATACAAATAACCGGTCTCTCTTAGACACCTAACTTCCTCCTTTCTTCCTTCCCTTTAAGGCCAAACTCCTGGAAAGGGATGAAAGATTACAGTCACTACTACTTTTTCATCTAATAATAACCAACTACAAACATTTCACTAAATCTACCACCACTTCACTGAACCTTCTCTCTTAGCATTATATAAATGTGCTAACTACTACCTTCTTGTTGGACCACTTTTCAGGTATTTCTCCAACCACTCTGGCTAATGTTCTGTCCTTTTGCAGCCTCCGTTTTATCTCTCCAATCTTTAAATGCTGATTTCCTCTGTTTTGTTCTAAATTTCAAATAACAACTGCACTCTGATCATTTCCAGCTACATATTTACAGGTCAGAACCTATCCTATATTTTAGATACATTTATCTACTATCCTATTAAATATCACTACGTGGTTGTCTTACAAGTACCTTAAAAGAATTATGTCATTATTTCTGCTACTATTGCTCCTTCTGATGTATTCCTTTATTTTTGAACAATACCAATATTTACCAAATTGTCCAAAAAAAAAAAAAAAAAGAAAAGAAAAACTGAGTACTATGTTTGACTCCTCACTCCCCTTGCACTTCATCTTTTTAGCCATGAGATCCTGAGGGTTCTACCTCCTGGAGCACCTCCCAAAGCACTTTCAAATGTAGCTACTCTAAATCAAATACCAGCAATTCTCTTCTGCATTGCTGCAACCCCTCTTCAAATTGGTCTTTTCCCTCCTCCAGACTACTTGGCTTCACTCTTGCTATCTTCATTTCCAAGTTATCCATACTCTTGCTAGTGTTATCATGTTAAAATATAAATCTCATTCTGTCATTTGCTAAGTTAAATCTTTGCTACTCTACCTAAATTATTAAAGATTTGTCTGCAAGTCAGAACTCAACAAGATGAGCTGTTTGACCCTAACCTAGACTTATTATTGCCTCCAAAGTGCATCCACAAAATGAACAATGCTTCCTTCTGGGACTTTCTTTTTTTTTTTTTTTTTTTCCTTCTGGGACTTTCTAGTCTCACAAGGATGAGCACTATCACTCCCTAGCCCCATGTTTTAATAGATATCCACTTTAAATATTTAAAACCTTCAGTCATCAAATCTAATATAGAAACCATATTTATTATTTTATGTATGAGGTTTAAATAAGTAGTGAAATTCTCTGAAAGCAATCTTGTTTATTTTAATTCTGAATTCCCATCAAGTTACTTTGTGTTGTTTTCCCAGGTACTGCTTGTAAATATGACCTTATAAATCACTTTAAGCATGCCTCTCTTATAACATAGGAAGACATTAAGTCTCAGAGAAATTAATAGACTTGTCCAGAGCAAGACAAAGGAAGTTCCTAATCCTAGAACCATTGCAATTTCCACTATATATTATTACATATCTAGATACATACCAAAGTTTATTATTATTTTGGTTCCATACACTTAATTTTAAGTGGAAGCATAGCCTTATATTCTTGATGTTTTCTATTTAATTGTGAAAGGAGAAAAAATGCAAACATTTGTAAAATACATGCAAAAAAAGGGAAGCTATTGTAGTTTTTATAAGGATGACTGTACTATCTCACCACATCACCAACTTCTAATTCTGTTATAAAATTAACTGATTCTCTGTGATTGCAAAAAACTTTTTATTGGTTATTCTGTCTTCAGCAATTCAGTTTGTTTGTTTCCAGATACAGCTGAATTTTGTAACAGTCTTGAAAGGATCTTTTCTTTCCAGAACAGCACAATTTTTATAATGAAAATTAATACTACTTAAAATTAAGTTTATTTATAGTAAAATAAAAATCATGTAAAATGGAAGATAATTTATATTTGAGAAAACTTTCTTCTATCATCTTATTGGTATTTTCTTTAAAAATATATGTCTGCATAATATCAGATTGTTTTGAAAAGTAAAACATAAATAACTTAAAAAAATAGTTTGGATACTGCTTGTCCCAGTACTGTATAGGAAAATAATATAAGGAAGTGAGAAATAAATACTGTGCTAAGAATTAGAGGAATGTGTGTCCTGCTGACCAGCACTAATTATGCTACATCTCTATGTCTCTTTTCCTTTTTTTTTTTTAATAAAGGAGGAAATATATGTAGAGCAGATGAGTTTCTCTGCAATAATTCCCTTTGCAAACTCCATTTCTGGGTGTGTGATGGAGAAGATGACTGTGGAGACAACTCTGATGAAGCCCCTGATATGTGTGGTATGGCACGTCACATGGATCTAGATTATATTCTCATTTCCAGACCTAATATACTGGCATGAATCAATGAAGTGGTGAGACAAACCACAGAGCTACCATCCTGAGGTTAGGTAGTTACATATACAGCTTTTGTTCAGGTAATAGGAGATTATTCTGTTCAAAGTTGATGACTTTACGGAAAATCCCCCTAAATCTGAACTTGCACATGTCAACACTATTCAGACGATAGTTTATAGCCTGTTTGGAGGATTTAGAGTAGCTGAATTTTTGAATTATATAAGGTTCATATAAGGACTTTGGCTCTGATCAAATTGGCCACTTAGACTAAAATAATTTTTTTTTGGATGGATAAATACATGGAAAAAATGTGAATAATAAAATCAAGTAGTTCTAAAAGTTACCCACTACTGAGACCAATGTTGTTCAGAGAAGGGATATATATGAGATAATATGTAAATATATTGATATATTTTAATATGTAAACATATAGATTTATTTTAATATATGAGTAATATTAATATACTTAAATATTATATATTATTTATTCATATATGTTCTACATTATAATTATAAATATATTAATATATCTATATGTATTTAGACTAAGCAGAGAACTTAAATTAGGAGTTATATAACATTTCAGTCTGAAAATCTTAACAAAAGCTAGTGTTTCTTCAAATTCAGGTTACTCAACTGATAATTGTCAGGAATGTACTTATGCAACCAGCAACTATAAATATCCAATTTTATACCACCAAAGGAAAGGATTTCTTATACCTAGCAAACATTTTTAGTCCTTTCTTCACATTCTTTGCATCCAATCTCCATATTAAATGTATTTCACTTCTAAATTAAAGATATTTTAATTATTAATTATTTAATTATTTGGAAATAATTAAGTAGCACATCAGATGAATGAAAGAAAACATAGCATGAGTGTATATACTTAAGTTATCTGTTCTATTGGGTCGACCAAGTTAAACCAATATTTTTTAATAGATGATGACATTGACTACTGACATTACAATTGAATAAAAAACAAAGAGGCAGTCTTATTTTTAAAAGGATTTAAAACTTAAAAATGAAAGTCTTCGGAGAATGTCCTCTGAAGGCACAACTAATGAAATTTCAGTTTTAGTTCTACATAATCTTATACAATGGGTTTATACCAGAGATTTTGTTGTTTCTGAATTATAATAGAAAAATATGCACACACACATAATTTATAAAAATAATGGGTTCTGGCCATGTAGGTGAAAGGGATGGGTGGAGGGAAGGTAGAAGACATAATGTTGTAGGCAAGATGTAGACAACCCTGAGGCAGAGTGCACCATAGCTTCCTGGAAGGACTGAAAGATCCATGAGCTTGGAGAATACAGAACAAAGTAGATGCTGGTTTAGGATGAAACTGAAGAGACAGAAGAGTCTGGAACCTTGTGAGTCTTCATAAGGATTTTTAGATTTAGCCTAAAAGTAATTAATAAATCCAAAAAGTTTTGGGTTACCTGGGTGACTCAGTCAGTTAAGCATCCAGCTCTTGATTTCAGCTCAGGTAGTGATTTCAGGGTTATGAGATCAAGCCCCGTGTTGAGCTCCACACTGGACATGGAGCCTGCTTAAGATTCTCTCTTCCCATCTCCCTCTGCTCCTCCCCTCAACCTCCTTCTCTAAAAGTAAGTAAATAAATAAATAAAATTTTAAAAGTATTTAAAAATAAAAGAATACTAAAAAGTTTTAAGTACAACAGGCATATAGTTATATTTATATTTTACATATATAGGATTGAAAGAGGGCAAGGCTAGGTAAGATAATTGCTGTACTCTAGGCAAGCTATGCTAGTAGCTTGGGTTAAAATACTGGTATCACATGATGGCAAATATACACAGATTTGAAGGTGATTTAAAAACCAAAATAAATTGGATTAAGCAATAGATTAGATACATGGGACAAGGAAGAGGAAGTTATTAAGTATAATTTGTGTTTGTGCTTTCACAGTGGAATACATAGGTAACATAGGAAGAGGAACAGTGTTGAAAGTAAAGATTAAAAGCCTGGTTTGAGATATACTTGAGGAAACATTCAAGTAGAGATTTCATGTAGGCTCTAGATGTTTGATTCTAAAGCTTGAAGAGCTGGTCTAGAGTTATAAATGTGCAAGTCAGAATAAAATGGAGTAATGAATACTACGGAATTTGTAAGATTTAGGCTGAGTGAGAGTAAGATATAAGAGGAGAAGTGAGTTAGGATAGAATATTGAGGGCTACCAAACATCTAAATAAATATGAGCAGCTGGAAAAGACTCAGGTGAGTGACCACAAAATAATTTGGAAAAATAGTGGAAGAGAAATACCAAAGTAATGAAATGTATCAAGAAAGATGGAATGGTTCCTGAAAAGTCAGGAAAAAATGATTTTCAGAGCATATGAAAAATTAGTTTTAGATAAGGGTAGTAAACCCTTTTCTGTTATTAAAAATTTTAACGTGAATTAATTTATTAATGCCAGATGTCCCCTAAATATTACTATATATAGATATAGATGATTTCTAACCATATAGGATAGTTGGTGGCTTAGGTGAATTAGAGTTAAAGATCATTGGGTATGAAAAACTCAAGGAGCTAAGAGGAACAAGTATTGATTGGCTGGTTTGTTAAAGGGGAGTGTTGATCAGTCATCTAGGATGTTGAAATGAGTTTGGATGGAGGGTTTTGATGATGAAGGAAAGTCTACAGTCTTTAATAAACGTGGGAAGGGGTGATATTTACAAGGTTGATGAGAAAATAGCAATAAAAAAGATGTATAATCAAATGGCCATCAAAATAATAGTTTTTGTTTTTAGTTTCTTTTTAAAAACAGATGTGAGGATATAAAAAAAAAAAGTTCTGAAAGCTAAAGCTGGAAATTAGGGAATATTTGAACATGAGATAACATGAAGTTTGAGGAATTTAAGAGATATTTCTTAAAAGACCTAAAGGGGAGGAACTATGCTTGGAGTGGGAACCAGATTTCAGTTAAACCAAGGAGGTCATACAAGAAGAAGTATGGCATACTTAAGAAGCTAATAAAGTGGTATTGATAGAATATTAAGACTGTCACGGATGAGTCTTTAGGAGTGGTATGGACAAAGTAATGATCAGTCTATTATGCCATGTAAAGTATCTTTAAAAAATGATTTTATTTATTTATTCATGGCCGAGAGAAAGGCAGAGACATAGGCAGAGGGAGAATCAGTTTCCCTGCAGGGAGCCTGATGCCAGACTTGATCGCAGGACCTCAGGATCATGACCTGATCTCAAGGCAGATGCTCAACTACTGAGCCACTCAGGTGCCCCTGTCATGTAAAATATCCTAAATTTTATTCTGAAAGTGCTGGATAACTATGGAAGAGATGATCAGATTGATGTCTAAGGTGGTTGTTCTGGTGCCTTTTGGAAGATCTTAGGTTGAGCAATGAAACATACACACTTAGGATTCTACTGTTATTTTCTCTGTAAGAGATAATCAAGAGCTGAGTTATTATAACTGGTATATATGGAGAAAAGAAGGCAAATTTGGGGACTGTGTCAACTGGACTTGTTGACTAGTAAGAGTTGAAAGTCATAAGAGGAATGCATTTAGATAACCCCAGACTTGTAGCTATTATTTGCTACTAACTGAACCATGGAAATAACACAAAGCTTATGTCTGGAGAGAAGGAAATCGGGAAAGTGATTAAGAATGGAGTCTTGAACTTCCTGAATTTCAAATTCTTGAGGAGATATCCTATAGTCACCTGTGAGATGCTAAAATTAGATAGTAAATTGAAAGTCTTAAGGGTATAGTATCAAGTAAATCCATGAAAATGAATGAGAGAGAATATCAGCAGAGAATTCACGAGTGAGATCAGGAAACCAATGAAAGAGTCCTGGAGTATTCCACACATAAGGATAAAGAGTCATGAGAGATGTTTCCTACTCTAGAGATGGAAGTCTTCAGATTAGATAATAATAGAAAGGACAATGGTAAAATTCTCTGGCTTTCATTGTTGTCACTTTAACACGTACACACACACACACACACACACAAAGCTACATATACCCATAAATATTAAAAATAAATAACAGAGATCCTATGTGACTCAAATATATATTTACACATTCCTTTACAGAAATACAAAGCAAGAAACACAGTTATAGCATTGTTGGGGCATTTTTTTCACAAGATGACCTATTTTCAAATTTGGGCCTGTAACATATGCTTGCTCAAGCTCTATTCTGTGTGAAATTGCTCTTTCAAAAGCTAAGTGTCCTGCCATGTTGTATAAACTGCAGGCATAAATTAATTTGGTACACCAAGTGAAGTCAGCTAAGATAAGGCATCTGGAAATGAGACCATGAAGTTTGGTTCTTTTTCTTTATTTCATTTGAGCTGTGCACTCTTTTCTGTAGTTAATATAAATAACGAGGATCATAGCTTCTATTATCACACATTTTCCAGTACCTACATGAAGGCAATTTCCACAACAAAAGATATTCATAAAAGTCAGATTAAGGATTTGAAAAGAAGAAAACAACAAAAAGCAAAAACTAATACAAAACAAAAAAAGGAAGACCCTCCCCCAGAAGGATATTTCCTCATAACTCAGTGTACCCAAAGGAGCTGCTTTTCTTTTTTCTTTTTCTTTTTTTTTTTTCAGCCAAATTTCTTTGCCCACCCACAAGACCTCACAGATGCAGAAATAACAGAATATGCCTGCAGCCTGAGCAAATGTGCAATGGGATTGATGACTGTGGGGACAACTCAGATGAAGATCACTGTGGTGGTAAATCCATTTAATGTGAAATAATTGATTCACTGACAGCTACAAGATAATATGATGGTTTGGGGGCACAAAAAATTAAAAAGAAGTATTTTCCATGTGGCATGTCTGAGGATATTTTTTTCAGACACTTGATCTTCTGACACGGTATGAAAATAATCTGCTAACATTCATTTGAATAGTAGACTTGTGCTGCTTTATCCAAAGTCTCTACTAGTCTGTAAGTCTCCTTTGATTATACATACTTTATTCCAGAAAATACTGTGTGAGAGAAAGAAAAACATAGTGGTTAAAAAATGCTCTCTGTTGGGCAGCCCGGGTGGCTCAGTGGTTTAGCACTGCCATCAGCCCAGGTCGTGATCCTGGAGACCTGGGATCGAGTCCCGCGTCCTAGGGTTCTCTGCATGGAGCCTGCTTCTCCCTCTGCCTGTGTCTCGGCCTCTCTCTGTGTGTCTCTCATGAATAAATAAATAAAATATTTTAAAACATAAAATAAAAGTGTTCTCTGTTAAACAGTTCCTTGAGGGGAGAGTGCTACTAAAGAATGTATGTCTGCATACAAAATCCCTTCTTCACAATAAAACCAAAGACTATGCTAATGTATGCGACAAAATCACTTGGTGGGTGACAAACCCTGACTTAAACTGGTCTGAAGCAGTTTGTAATGCTTTAGAAACAAAGTCCCACTTAGGGTGAATATTCAAACATTTTCCTATGGAAATATAGTGTTACTTATTATAGGGTAAATGCACTGTTACTTTTCTAAAAATCCAGAATTTCAGAATTCTTTTATTTGGCCCAAGAGCTTCATATGGATTGTGGAGTCATGTTTTTCACAGTGTTTAGTAAAATCTTGAATGTTTGTGTACTCAGTAAATTTGTTTTGATTCTGTGAAGCACTAATCATTTTTAATTACTTTATAGGCAAGCTTACATATAAAGCAAGACCATGTAAAAAAGATGAGTTTGCTTGCAGCAATAAAAAATGTATCCCCATGGACCTCCAGTGTGATCAACTTGATGACTGTGGAGATGGTTCAGATGAACAAGGCTGCAGAATAAGTAAGTTTATTTTCAAACAGTATACTTTTTGGGCGGCAAGCCCTTGCCAACACAACCTTGCAATGCCACTTAAATTATATCAAAAAGTATGAGGTAGGAAAGTTCAATTTCACAATGAGTACACTTGTTAGGGCTGAACCTGAGACCTCAAATTCCAATTACAGACTTTGATGTCACCAAAGAAATCTGTATCCCTTAATATTTTATTTTATAAAATATAAATTTAATATTTTTGATTCTTATAATGATATTTAGTTTAAAAGAAGGTAAGGTGTTAATAATGTATTCAGTGTTTTAAGATTTTAATCCATTGCTGAGTTATTCTTAAAGAAGACATCATTTGTATTATTCATTTGGAGCGTGGTGATATTTGAGTTATTAGACCTTGGTTATTTTTGTGTTTAATGTTTGATATCTAATTTTTCAAATTAAGAAACATAACCAAACTTATGACTTTAGATTCGGATTGCTTGTAAAAGTCATAAAATACTTTCTACTATGGAGTCTTTTATTTTTTCTCATTTATGCATCTGAATTGTTCCTCACTGGGTGATGAAGCATTACCCACTACAATATGGCCACATATTATCTCAACTGAGGTATATATAATTCCACTGATGTACTTTAATTAATTATAAAATATTCGAAAGTCAGTGGAGATTAATAATGGCTAAAATTCTGATAAAGTTTTCATATTTCAAAATAATTTGATATCTGTCAGTAAATAGAGCTAATCCAACAATATTTTTATAATAATGTCCCTCTCATTTATTTGCATGCTATAATGTTTTTTGTAATAGGAGATAAAGCTATGAAATTGCAACTACTATGCTAGAAATGACAAATAACACATAGTCTGTCCTAACTTGTGTAACAGCCCATGACCACTGGAGCATGTTGCTCCTCATACATATTTCCAGGCTGAAAAAGTTTAAGAACTGATGATTTAGCCTACTTGTTTGAATAACATGGTAGTACCCTTGATTGAATTCCTGAATACTAAATTTAGGTTAGCAATTAATGGCCACATGTCTAGGTAGCTTGTAGGAAACCTTTTGGTTCCTAGAGAAGGATGTAGTCCTCATTTGTACCTTAGTAATGACAGCCTATCATTAAAAACGTTGACTCTTCCTTTTACAAAATAGTGTACTTCAATAACAGCTGTAAATATCAGCTATTGGCAGTTTGGTCTGAACTATATTTAATGTAAATGAGCTTATGTTTTATCTGCTTCTACACCTTTATAAGAAATGAGGGCTTATATAGAGAGAAGATCATAATCTTATAAATTCAAAAAGTTATCTATGGAATAATAAATATAATTTCAAATTTTAAAAAAAGTAAACTCCCACTTCAAGAATTAGAATTATATTAGTTTTGATGGCATTTTTAAATCCCAGCTCCTGCTGAATATACCTGTGAAGATAATGTGAATCCATGTGGCGATGACGCATATTGTAATCAAATAAAAACATCTGTTTTTTGTCGCTGTAAGCCTGGATTTCAGAGAAACATGAAAAACAGACAGTGTGAAGGTATAGTACATTTCCTCAACAGCTTGCTCTTAAATCTTTAGGTTATAAAAGACTCACAATGCTGTTAAACTGTGAGATGACATGGGATTGATTTTCATCAGGTTGGTGTGTATCTACGGGATACCGTTTTACCTACAAGAGTGAAAGTCTCTCGGGTCAAGAGCCTATTTGTTTGTACGGCTAAGCTAACCGTCTCTGAGGCTACAAAGCCTTTTCTATAGTAAATTCAGATCTGCAGGAATTTCAATTGTACTGTTACAACTTTGTTTTGAAATGCAAATAACAAAATTGCTGGTTCAGGAACTATTGGAGAATTGGAGGCACTTCATGAAAGACCATGTTTATGATGACCCATTTCTCTTGAGTTGTGGCATTTGCAGTACTGCAATAGGTAATTCACTTTTAGAGAACCGTGGGCTTTCGTCCTAACCCATTTCCTAAACAGTGCTTTATATTATCAAAGTCCCTTCTAAAATTCAAAGACAGGATCTAGATAAATCTCTGTCAATTTACTTGAGACCATTTAAAAATCGAGCATGGTAGGATAGCCAGGATTTCACAGTAAATTATATGTAAATATACTATACATTGGGACTTTAATAGAGAGCCATGAAATACAGACCTATATGTATTTACTGCCAGTTTCTCCATTAAAATTGATATTATTGTGATTAGAGTTGTCTAAGTTTGGCTTATCTAGGGAAATTCAAGTTGTAAAATGCTTTCTACTAGCTTCCTTCTCTACTGTCCATTTTATTCTTGGGTAAAGAAACGTGATTTTTGCATTGCATCAATCAAAATGAGATTATTGAATTGAATTGGTTATATTCGCCCAAAAGAGAATGAAGTGTGGACATGTCATATTTATGTACATTTTGAATTATATACCAGTTTGGATTATTCGTGACATTTTATTTTTCCATTAACATGGAACACTGAAAAATAACAGTCTAGGTTTTCTTTATTTTTTTTAAGATTTATTTATTTATTTTATTTTATTTTATTTTTTAAAGATTTTATTTATTTATTCATGAGAGAGAGAGAGAGAGAGAGAGAGAAGGCACAGACACAGGCAGAGGGAGAAGCAGGCTCCATGTAGGGAGCCTGACGTGGGACTCGATCCCGGGTCTCCAGGATCAGGCCCTGGACCCAAGGCGGCGCTAAACCACTGAGCCACCCGGGCTACCCTATTTATTTATTTTAGAGAGAGAGAGTCGGGGAGGAGCAGAGGGAGAGGGATAGAGAGAACCTCAAGCAGCCTCCCTGCTGGCATGGAACCCAATCTCAGGACCCAGAGATCATGACTTGAGCCAAAAGCAAGAGTCAGGTGCTCAACTGACTGAGCCACCCTGGCACCCCTAGGTTTTCACTATTGTGATTTAAAAAGCAAATTATTGGGATGCCTAGGGTGGCTCAGTCGATCAAGCGTCCGCCTTAGGCTCAGGTCATGATCCCAGCATACTGGTATCAAGCCCCACATCAGGCTCTCTGCTCAGGAGAGAGCCTACATGCTTCTTCCTCTCCCTCTGCTTCTCCTCCTGCTTGTGTGTACTCAATCTCTCTCTCTCTCTCTCTCTCTTTCTCTGTCAAATAAATAAATAAAATCTTGAAATAAATAAATAAAATTAAAAGCAAATTATTCTTTTAAGATTTTATTTATTTATTCATGAGACACAGAGAGAGAGAGAGAGAGAGAGAGAGATAAGCAGAGGGAGAAGCAGGCTCTCTGCAGAGAGCCTAACATGGGACTCCATCCCAGGACCCTGGGATCATGACCTGAGCCAAAGGCAGACACTCAATCACTGAGTCACCCAGGTGCCCAAGAGCAAATTATTTTTCAAGGCTAGATTATTTCTTTTTTTCCCCAGACACTTTCTCTTGATTGTATATAAACACACACATGCACACATCCACAACTTCTTCAAATTTTAATTTCAAACATTAATTTTCTAACATTTGTCTGTGAATAGTGGGCTCTATTTCCTGCACATACTTATGAAAATTAAAACTTCCATTCTCAAACATTTCTGTGTTTTTAATTATATTCTATGGCAAATACAAGCTGCAACTTCATTCTTCATTTTAAGTTGCTACAAATCCGGTATTTTTATTGTGCAAATTAATAACTTTTGCACTTCAATAAAATTTGTATCCTTAGTGAAGGAAGTTTTGATAGTAAGGAAAAGCAATTTGATTTGGTATGGAGGAAGGGAAAGACATTACTTTGATTCATAATTCAAGGAATTCAAATGTGTTTTTGCTTTTCCTATATATAGCTCAAAAAGAAAATAAGAAATCACTATTTGATGTTAGAACCAAAGCACTTTAATTAGAATATATAAAAAGAAGACAGATTACCAAAAATACCATCAGAGAAGTAGAAATGGATTAATAGTTGCTGTGTGCCAGGCACTGTTTTAGGTACTGGACATGTGTGAGATTTTTCCATCCTCTATGAAAGCTCATGGTACCAACATTAGTGTGCATATATGTGTATGTGTGTTTAATTTCTCTGTACAACATGGCATATATATTATATATGAAATATAGTATATACAGTGTTGTAAGAGAGAAATACCCAGATAGCAAACAGTGGAGAAACCATGGTAGGGATGTATGTTGGTGGAGAACAAGCAAGGTTTCACTTTAGGTGGATCTTGAGAGATGAGTAAGAATTCTCTATGTGAAGGTGAGCAAGGATATTATATGATGTGTACAAAGGTATGAAGGTAAGTAATTAGAAAGAGTCTTAAAAGGAAACCTCAAGAAGTGTGCGTTTGAGTGACGAAAATACTAGGAAAGTGCTATTTCAATAGCACTGAAAGTGCTATATCAATGTGTTAAGTAGATTAAAAAGCAATGTACAAGCAATTGATGAATTATTATAGTGAAACTATTGTAAAAACTTGCTAAGGCCGGAAAATGTGACACAGCAAATCACAGACTTAAGAGTTTTAAAAAGACAATAAAAGAAATAGAAATAAGAAGTAGAAGGAAGAAAAATAAATTTGTCTTTTTTTACATGTCTGAAAAATGGAAGTGCTAATTGAGGGTATGATGATGCTATTTTGAGCTTTTCTCTTCTAGATCTTAATGAATGTTTGGTGTTTGGCACATGTTCCCACCAATGTATAAACATGGAAGGGTCATATAAATGTGTGTGTGACCAGAATTTTCAGGAAAGGAATAACACCTGCATAGCAAAAGGTAAGATCATAACAATTATTTCAAATGCTAATATAACTGTTATAAATATCTTATGGGAAAACAATGTTTTATATTATATTTTAGCAATAGCTCCATGTTTGAAAATAGAAATAAGTCTCTTTTCAATATTGGCTAATTTTCCCAGTTTGTTTGTTAACCTGCTTAATTAATCTAATCTAGGAAGGTTTATAGACATGACTGTCAAATACATTGTAACTGTTAAAATCACTTTTGTGTTTAAAAAATTGGTCAGAAGGAGGGAAAAGTTTTTACAAGTCAATGTGATAGACTGTAAAGCATCTTTCTTTATGGACTGCTCTCAGTGTATTTGAGAAATATTATTATACCAATGGATAAAAATAACAGGTTAAAGGCTAGCATTGTAAGGAGAATGGAATTTTGAGTAAGAATATAAAAAGTTTTAAGTAAAATCATGCTTTAATTCAGACCTCCTTTACTTAGGAATAAAATTTGTTAAACTTCAAAAAAAAAAAAAAAACAGGTATTTGGGGCTTTTTTGGGAATGAATTTTCATGCTCTGGTTTTTACTAAGAATATCGTAACAAAGATTGTTAGTTATAGGGCAGGATTGGGCAATTGTAATAAAACAGTTATTACAGGTAGAAAACAACATGATATAGTAGATTAAGGATGGGCTGTAGAGGTAAACATACTTGAATTTGAATCCTAGCATTGCCCTTCTGTAATCTTTGGCCCTGGGCAAGTTATTAAACTCTCTGAGCCTCAATTCCTCAGCTATAAAATGGAAATATGTATCCCTGCTTTCCATAAGAGGGGATAAATTGTGAAATCTTTTCCATAATGCCTGCCATAGAGTAGATAAACATAACCAAGTGAGAACTATTAAACCAATAGTGCTGAACTTTACTTCATTATTGTTTTTTTTTTAATTTGCAGATAGTGTGTATGCAATTCAATATTTACAGTTCCATCAATATTTTAATTAATATATTGAGAATTCAGTCTAGGGTTTTACTTGTCTCAATATGCAAATGATATTAGAATTGTATTGTAGGTATGAAAACTTCAGGCTACAGGCATCAACTAGCAATATTCTAAATGATATTGACATTACGATATTTTAATGTAATAAATAGTAATATCTTCTTATGATAAAAATAGAATATTTGAGATACATGAATATTAAAAAAGGAAGACTTTCCTCCTCTTAATTTTCATTGCTTAACCTAATACAATGATGATAAACTGAATGCATAAACTGGATACTCAGGAATGTTTGAGGATTAATGAGTACACAATATAGCATCTGAATATTGAGGATCAAAGCATTAGACATAATGCACTGCAATTTATCAAATAGAAATCCCTCTTTATGAAAAGGATATCTACTACAAATACCTAATTTCTAGCCATAAGGTAAGCTTTGCCCTGGGAAAACCTACATCAATAAGTCTTAGAAATGTTTAAGAACGTGTATATTAGAAATAAATCATGAAGACTAAAACACGATATAAAGTTGTTTGATTTTTATAGAGCAAGAAACTGTGTTAAGTATAATAATTCAAGATAATTTAAAAATACAATCATTGCTTTTACATTAGTTGAAATTTACTTTATTTTTGTATTTTATTATAATAATCTCCAGGCTCTGAAGATCAAGTTCTCTACATTGCTAATGACACTGATATCCTGGGTTTTATATATCCATTCAACTACAGTGGCGATCATCAACAAATTTCTCATATTGAACATAATTCAAGGATAACAGGGATGGATGTATATTATCAAAGAGATATGATAATTTGGAGTACTCAGTTTAATCCAGGCGGAATTTTCTACAAAAGGATCCATGGCAGAGAAAAAAGGCAAGCAAACAGTGGCTTAATTGTAAGTAAATAACATTGACTATTTGAAGTCTCATACCTTTCCATCTCTCTGTTTTTTTTTTTTTATCTATCCATCACAATATATTATTTTTTTTACAATATATGATTATAGGAGGTAATGAATATGGTCAATGATTTCTCCCAATATTCTCCATATAAAGAAATAAAACATTTCCCTTCTCAATTATTCTCACAGCAACATATAATTTAATTGCATGAAATTATTTTTCTTTCAATACATTTGCTTTAATATGTAAAAATGGTAATGAATAAGACTCAATATTTCTAGTACATTTCATATTTTGTATTATTTAACATTATATTATGAAGGTGAGTTTTTTTTTTTCATTGTGAGTTGAGATTGAGAATCAATCTCAATTGTTTTTATGTTAGAAAATAAACTGTCAAAATATGCAGGGTATACCGTTTCATTTTAACAATATCAGAAATATACCTCTCTTCTAGGGCAAGAGATCAAATCAATTGTGCAACCATTTCTTCTGACTCCTGATAACTGTATTTCAGGGAACATCCAAAACAGAGCAATATTGTTTGCTGGTATATGATGGACATGTTGATTATCATGGTTATTCTTTTTGAGAAAAATAAACTAGAACATTTGTTTAGATTTGTGGTTATAGACTATCCTTTTTTGTTTTAGGGCATGTCATTTTATTGTGTATTTTATATTTTGAAGTAACCTGGGAGAAAAATGACAGATAAATACTTATTTTTATGGGGCCTGGCCCCTTCCCATACAACCAAAAAGTCAAGTGCTATTACAGTAGGATATAATTGAAGCTTTGCATTTGAAAAGAATTAGGGGTGCCTATCTGGAAGTCCTTAACTATCTTTGCCATGGTATCTACCATAAAGACTCAAACTGCATGAATACCATTTGATAGCAATCTGGAATACATTTTTATCAGGTAGATGGCAATAATCTGGTTTTATTTTTATTTTTTTTAATCTGGTTTTAATTAAGTTATATTGCCTTTCTAATCCAGGTTAGATTAAATTAACTGTGAGTAAAAATCCATACATATCAGAATTGTTTCTTCAACAAATCCTCCACCAAACACAGTATTATACAATACCTTTAAGTTCTATTAAGAACAATTCCAGAAGAGAGCCAAAAAAATTTAGTAGATCACTCTGCCTTCTTTCACTTACTTGTTTGCTGTCAGAACAAAAATCTGGTTTTAGTCTTGGCTAACTCTAGCTTTCTTTATCTGTAAAACACAAGTCTGCTTTGCAAAAACATTGCTCCTATGTACCATTTCACATGTTATCAATGAAGTGATAAGTATGTACTGTAGAGTTACATTGCCTGGGTTTTAATCCTTGATCCTGTTTCTTACTAGCCTCTAAACTGCTCTACCCTATTTCATGAAGTTTTAGTGAGGAATATATACTGTATGTATATGTGTCAGTGTTGATAGTTCTTGGCATATAATAAGTACTATATAGTATCTATATAGTAGTACCTTGCTATATTAACAGGATGCTGCTGCTGCTGCTGAGAACAGTGATGACAATGATGGTGCTGATAATGTTGATTGACAAGGTGTTCTTCTCTAGGATGTATATTATCATATGAAAAATTATTTGCAACTTACCTTTGTCTGAATTTTATTTTCTAAAAATACATCTTTAACTTGATATAATTTTTTCAGGGAAAATTATTTGATAATTATTTTAGTTTTGTCCTTGGGGAAATTAAAAATTAATATATAGTCAGTATCTTCTAGGGAACAGAATTTATACAGATCTCTAAATTTTTATTTTTACACATAGAAATGTATAAATGTATATGTTTTCTTTGTATATTATATATTTATTTATCTGTATATATTTTCTATATTTTAAAGATGTTTTTATTTGTTTATTTGAAAGACTGAGAGAGAGAGAGACAGCATGAGCAGGGGGAAGGGCAGAGGGAGAGGGAGAAGCAGACTTTCCACTGAGCAGAGAGACTGTTACCTGTGCCAGGCTCAATTCCAGGACCCTGGGATCATGACCGGAGCCCAAGGCAGAACCTCTTAACCGACTGAGCCACCCAGATGCCCCTTTATTTATATATACATATACACATATAATATATATATTATATTTTATAACTGTGGTATAGAATCTTTTGTAAATGATGGCAAAGCTATTGATTAGCTTTTCCCTAATATGACATGAAACTTCATCTTGTTATTTAATGGTACTGATTACATGCGTTATTTCATCTAGACTTTGTTTTTCTCTCTCTTCAGATTTACTCACAACTAACAGTATTCACTAGGAAAAGAGTGTGTAACATTAGGGTACAGTTTATAGGATTCCATCATAGCTATTTAAATGTCATGATTATAAGTTAAGACTATGTCCTAAGCCATTCAGTATTCTATAGACATTCCAATCAGTGCACTGCAACAAAACAAAGCTTAAGGCTATACAGATGAAAGGAATTACTTAATTTTTCCTTCATAAATCATTCTGTAATCCTGATTCCTCAATATTATAAATATGTAATCAATCCATTCTTATATTCTTAATGAATAATGTGCATTCTTTAATGTTCAAATGACTCATCTATGGCCATAAAGCTGTAATGTGACCAAATTAGACTTTAACTTGAGAAAATTGTTACATCCCTGAGTCTCAACTTACTTATAAAAAAAGCAATTATCATATTAAAGTAGAAAATTTCCAATGTCCCTTCCAGATAGTAAATATATATACTTTCCAAAAGATGTGTGACATCATTTATGTTTATCTAGTTGTTTACTTGGATGATTTGTGTTTATTACTCTGGAATCCAGTTTATGTATAAAAATTGGATTTTTTTTTACCACCCTGAATACTCTGCAATGTATTGTATCAGCATTTTTTACTAGTCACCAGCTAGTTGTCTAGTAGTTTAATAAGCATGCAATCTATTTCTTCTTCTAAGTTTTGACACAAACAATAAATGATACTGACCAGAGAATTCTCCACCCTTTGGAAAACGAAACTCAAGATTTTCCCCTGAGCTGAAAATGGAACATTGGTTTCTATCTCTGAATCAGGAGATGAAAGAAAAATACAAAAATCAAACTATGGATACTTTTAGTCAAAACCCCATTATCAGTGGACCAAATGGAAGACGTTAGCCATATAATAACAGGATGTCTTGAACCCATATTCACAGAAACTAAAAATAATGGAATATTTCCCCCAATAAAATATAGGAAATATGTTATATCAGAAATCAGAATATTACTCAATTAAAAGTTAACTGAAGTCCATTCCAAAGGGAGGTAATTTTCAATATGATCTTTTTCTGGAAGTCATGAGGGGAATACTCTTCTGCAATCTGTGAAAATGGCTTGAATACTAATTATGACTATAAATTTAAATTTCAAATGCAGTCTAAGTTATTTATAGATAGAAATGCTTATGATTTCCTAGCCCCTTGGGCTATACAAAATGGATGGATTTTTTTTTCTTTTAAGAAAATTAAATAATTTAAAACTTAAAAGGCTGACATGATTCAATCTATATGTAAAGCATAATGAGATTTCTGAATTTAAATTTTAGTAGTCAGAACAGAATATGATAGCATTATGCAACAATTGTACATACTTTCTGGCAATTTATCATTTCTAGTATAAAATGCTGTACAGCAAAGTACATGATGACGAGCACTATAAAGTAGGTCAATGCTTGGAAAAATGCAAATGACTTTAAAAATCCAGATAAGATTTTTACCATTAAAGAGCTAAATATTCCTGAGCAATACAAATGGTTTATCTGATCTACCTGATTTTGAGAAGTGAATAGGAGATAACATTTTTGGCATATTCTCTACTATACAAATAAGATGTTCAGAATGATCCTGCTTACAGTTTTATTCATTAATAATCATATCTTTTTCTCAATAAGTTGATTAGGCAATTATTTTTCCCTGAAAGCTTTTAAGAATATATCCAACTAAGTTTTATTTAATAGGCTTCCATCTTTAATTGGAGTTCTAGCTATAAACCTCAAACCCCAATGTATGGAATTTTGTGTATATCACACATATACAGACATCACACATACACATAAGTGCATAGGTTTGCATATGTGCCCATAAAAAGTTTATGTGTGTACGTAAGTTTTAGCAAAAACTTCAGAGTCTTGTTTTAGGACATTAAAGTACTAGTAGAAATTGATAGTTTCTTTTTCCATTTCTAAATTTATTTTCTTTATTATTATAAATTTATGCTAATCATTATAACTCTACCTTGAAATTATCTATACTTGCTTGCCAAGAATACTTTTCAAACCATCAGTTTATTCAAACCAGTTAACAATTAAAATTATTTATTATGATTTCTTTGGAGGAAATCTAAAATTATCAAATCATTGAACTATTGTCATTTTGTGACTTGATATTATTGATTGCATAAGACAGGCATTCAACAATGTATGTTGATTGGAGTTAATGGTTCTATAACAGTTGTGATCAATATTCAAATTTTACTGCATAAATCTTACAAGACTATATAAAACATATGATTCCACAATTAATAACTCTGAAGATATTATTGAACATACTGTATAGCATTTTAAGGTGAACTAGTCAAGTTTTATTTACTCATACCCAAAATTTTATTTAAGGAGTTCTGTTTATTAGGTTTAGTGTTGGGTTCCTGGGATACAAAATGACAATGGAGTCTTGTTCTCATGAAGCTTATATTCTGGGGAACAAAAACAGAGTCAAGTAAATTCATAAAAAAATAAATACCAAAAATGCAACGTAATTTTCAAAATATAATCATATAATATCATAATTATAATTTTGATATTATATAATTTTAATTATATGATAATATAAGTATATAAGTATATTATAATTATATAATTTTAAAATTATATTGAAGGAAATATATAATGGAAATACACAATGGAAAATTATATTGAAGGAAAAACATAACCAAGAAAAAGAAGTCAAATGTTGTAAGTCTTTGAATAGGATGATCAATAAAGGCCCATTTGAAGAGATTTGAGTGTAGACCACCCTAAGAGATGAGGAGGAAGTAATGTATTTTATTTATGTCTAAGACAACTATTTTGGGATCCCTGGGTGGCACAGCGGTTTGGCGCCTGCCTTTGGCCCAGGGCGCGATCCTGGAGACCCAGGATCGAGTCCCACATCGGGCTCCCGGTGCATGGAGCCTGCTTCTCCCTCTGCCTGTGTCTCTGCCTCTCTCTCTTTCTCTCTGTGTGACTATCATAAATAAATAAAAATTAAAAAAAAGAAAGACAACTATTTTATTTTGAACCACCATTATCTTTCTTCTGACCTAGTGCAATAGCCTCCTAACTAGTCTTTTTGCTTTCCTTCTTACTCACCACACTGTCGCCAGAATGCACCTTCTAAGACATAAATTAGATCACATCACATCTCTGATCAAAGATATCTAGTGGTTCCCCATTGCAAAGACAAATTTCTCATAATGCCTTACACGGGTTTAAAAGATCTGGTCTCCCATTACCTCTTTGACTTCATCTCCTATTAATTTTTCCCTTACCCTTCTCTAAGGATGCTTTGGTATTTGTAAAACCCATCAGTACCTACTAATGTAAGGCCTTTCTTGAAATGTTCTCTTGGCCTAAGTGTTCTTCAGCCAGATAGCCTACATGGCTCAATTCCTAAACTCATTCAAGACTTTGCTCAAATGCCATCTTCTGAATATATAATATATTGATAATTGCAATCTATTGTCCCACTCCCATCCTGGACCATCAACACATTACTCATTATTTTTTTTCACTTTCATAGTGCTTATGTTTGTTAAACTACTATATAATTTACTTAACTATTATGTTTACTATCTATACTGTACCTTACCTTGCTGTAAGTAAATTCCCATGGCAAGTATTTTTGCTGTTTTGGCCATTATTATATGTAATCCTAACATCTAGAACTGGATCGGTCATAATATTTTTTTAAAAGTTACAAGCAATATATTAATTGAAAATTTTTGGTATATATGGCAATAGTATATTGATCTTGAAAGTTATACTTTAAAAATAATTTAAAAATTAAAGAAAAAGACAGTTATACTCTACAAGTTATTCTTTTCATCATTGATATTCAACTTATCACAAGATCAAATATTTTTGTCTCCAGATATATCCCATTTTTATCCACTTTTGTCTCACAAAAATTTATTTTACAATTACACATTTTACTTTCTGAAGTCCATTCAGTAAGCCTCCTCTGATTGTCCTGTATCCACTTCTGGTCCCCATTCCTAAGCCATTCTCCACACTATAGCCAAAATAATTTTAAAACATTAATATAATCATCATACCTCACCACTTAAATCCTTCCAATAGCTGTCCATTGAAAACTCAGTGGTTTATAAGCTTCTCCATGATATTCCAGCTCATCTTATGCCACACCCCCTTCCCATTTCCTTACACATCGATCAACATACACATATCTACCCATAAACACACATTTTTTTCCCCTAGCCATAAATACATCTCATTTAATTTCCAGGAATGCAACTTCATTTCAGAATCTCCAAGCATGCTCTTTACTTTGCCTCTCTTAATTATCCTGGTGAACAGAAGCTCCTTTATTAAGAAGACATAACTTTCATTATTATACATATATATAACATACACAAGTATAGTATTCTAAAAAAAAAAAAGATAACTTCACAGAATACCGAGTCTGTGGTCCAAAGACAAATGTGGTCCTTTTTTGAAATTGTCTGAGAATCACATACTTTTATTTAGTTCCTTTCCCCCCTGTGAGGTTGACATGGTGTTAATGTAGATAGAAGTTTAAAACTACTCAGATTTTGAAATCTGTTCTTCAGAATAAACTGTAGATAGAAGCCAGGGATTTCCTTCCTGAAGTGTTTTTGGAACTCTTACACATTCTAGCTCCAAAGATAACTTTTTCTTGGTTCTTTTTGGATTTCCCCATTGCTGTATGAACTTCTCGATTGAAATAACATATATCTGTATATCTTATAATATTATTAAGCCATATAATGTAATAATATTCAGAATTTGCATAGTCGTTTTTTCTATCCCTGGCTTATGAAGATTTACTCTGATTCATATATTGTGGGCCGAAGG
This sequence comes from Canis lupus dingo, assembly GCF_003254725.2. Taxonomy (NCBI): domain Eukaryota; kingdom Metazoa; phylum Chordata; class Mammalia; order Carnivora; family Canidae; genus Canis; species Canis lupus. Next base: position 43,596,058 of record NC_064261.1, on the reverse strand, counting down.
TCTAAATAGCTTTTAGTTTGATATACACCACACACACACACACACACACACACTTGAGAGTGGCTTTAAATTTTTGTTTTAATAACATTACATTACAGGTAATTAACTTTAGTAAAATGAACGAAATTTTCTTTTCTGAGATGAAAAAATAGCACATAGATAAAATATGTGACTACTTCAGTCTATCCTGTGTTATTAGCAATATTTGCTTAAAGTATATTGCTAACTATAGGGATTTCTTTAAAAAGGAGGACAGTATTTCCATGTTTCAAACGCTTGAAGTCTCATTTTGTAGGTTTTCATCTTTCTTTGATTGAAATCAAATGTCTCCAGTGACTTATATCTTTGGTTTCCTGAAGCTGGAATTGTGACAGATACCTTACAATCCACAGCTATAAAGAATTAGTAGTTTAAAGTAGTAACCTCTAATTTTGTTACAATCAAGCTGCCAATTTTTCTCTAAGATTTAAATGTTTCATTCATTGGACTAATATATCTCCACAAGGAAGAATGCCTCAGGCCTTAAAACTTTGCTGTGTATTTAGAGAGCTTATTAGGAAAGAAATCATCTGTCTGGAGAAAGCAGTCAAAATGTGTCTTCCACTTTGTGGAATAATACGAGCAACGCCTTTTGTTGTCAGGGTAACCACATGCCTCTGCAGTCTCTTCCACATGACATATTTCATTAGTGCCTCTAGCTCATAGGCCTATCTGTCTAGTGAGCTAGCCAAAGGGGCAACGAGAGTTTTCTGTTTACTTCTTCTTTTGAATCTGATATGTTTGTTTTATTTTGTTTTTTGCCTCTTTGGAAGCAAATGGCTTAGCTTTCCCATTACTGTTGCCCCGCGTCAGTCTCCATTCCATTCCAAGAACCTCAGTTTACTTTAATTGTATTTGCCTACTTTTTGTATTCACCTATTTATTTTTAACCTCTCCACAAATTGTTTATTTTTTATTATATAAAGATCCAACAGGAATTTCTACCTTCCACTCCCGAGCCAATATCCACTTATGGCTAATACTACTCACAATCCTGGTCAAGCTGTGGGTCCTCTGGAACTCATCATAAAGGGGGATTTCCTAATTTGGCCATAGTTTCCTTGAAAATAGGGCCATCCTGTTGGTTTTCTTGTTGTTATTGTTCTTTTTCTGTTCAGTTCTGCTTTCTTGAGTATTGAAAATCATTGAGCATTCAGTGTGTTGTGAATCAGTGAAGATGAACATCTGGTAACATCTTCACCCTGATGCTCTTATTTTCTGAGAATCATCTTGTCACCGGTTATTTATGACCATACATTGGATTTATTGGGTGTGATGTCCTTACCCCATATTATGACTACTTTAGTTGATTCTGGAATGACATTACGGATTTTTTGATCAGGGAACCAGAAAATAAATGTATAGATTTAAATGACTCCATCAGTATCTCTTGTGCTTAATACTGAAAAGTAATATTTTCCCTCTTTCCCTAAGCCATATTCTTTACTCTACTAGTGTGACATAAATATTATTTATCTTTCTAGAATTTACCGTTAGTAGAATCTTCACAAGCCTGCTTACCTGCCAAAATATCACTTAGTCAAATTCTGAATGTTTTATGAAAATAAAGAATTTGGGCTTCTATTGTCTATGTCCAGGGGTAAAGTATAGAATGGAAAGATAACCAGGCTATTTTTTAATGAATAAAAAAAATGAAAATCCTAAATTCAAAAAAGTAGAACTTTGCAATAAATTTGTCCTATTTTAGCAATGATACTATTAGGATAGAAAATCATATGTATACATTTACATCTGATAAAGGGAAACTAGGTATTTTTCTATGCTCATGAGAGATAACCAATATCATATTTTTTTACATGCTGAAGGTTTGCTTTATTTGCGTTCAAAAATGATAAATATACTCCAACAGGTTCCAAATAGCTTATAATGGTTATTTTTTCCATTGTCTGTCATATTTATAAATTTATGACTTACACTGACATGTTCATGTCATTTGTTCATATATTTACTTTTAAATGCTGCCAAACCAGAAAAAAAAATACAGTTAATTTAAATGATACTGGAACATTTGAAAAATAAGCTTGTGGTTTAGCTAGGACAAATATTTATATTCTATCCACCTGTGACTATTATTTATACAGTATTTATAAAGCATATTGTATTGCAGAGTGCTTTTCATTAAACATCACTGAGCTATCACTGGGTAGATGGATAGTATTTATTGCTAGAATTGAGAAATAGGTAACTATAAATTTCATAATTTCAGTTTTTAAATAAATATGTGTAAAGGCTATAATAAAGGTTGCTAGAAATTTCTATGGGTTCTATGTTTAGTTCAGGCCGGATTTTCCTTCCTTAAGATCCCAGTAATCACACAGCAGACAGTGGCTTGCAATTCCTCCTTTTTGGCATCTCATGTAAACTTTTTTCAAGTTTACTCACTCCTTCAATACAATTTGTTCACTAGTAATAAACACAAGAAACCATCATGTGTTAAAAACCCTTATTTCCACTGGTTGCCAGGTCCTACTGATGCTTTTTCACATTGACCACATGTCTAGTTATAATCACCTTCAAATAATTGTTTCCATTCTTGATATGATACCCGGGGGGAATCCTTTCTCACTTTTGGTTATGCACAATAAACCTGACCATGTCAAATTAATTATAACACTAGTTCCTACTCGAAGTGATCTAGTTAATTGAAGGACATAGAACATACACTTTTTTTTTCTTGATATCTATTTGCAAAGAACTCCCTTACTGTTTTGTCTCACAATAATTCAATAATACAATATAAAGCAGAAAATTCAAGCTAGTAAATTAGTATAAATGACAGATATTTTCACTTTCCTTAAAACATGTTTAGATACACATCTTTCTAAATGTGTCTATCTATACTATTCTTTTTTAATTTTTATTTTTTTCCATTGTTGGGTAGTTTTGCTTTTCTAATTTTTTTATTATCTTTTTTTTCATGTTTCTTTAGTATCTTGTTTAAATACAATTTGCCAACATACTGTATAACACCCAGTGCTCATCTCATTTTTTAAATCAAATTACATATGGTGAGGATGCAGAACAATTGGGACTTCCTTAAATTGCTAAAATGAATGTACATTGGTACAAACTCTGAAAAAATGCTAGTAGTATCTATCCAAGCTAAGTATATGTGTACCTTAAGACTCAACAATTCTATTCCTTGTTAAATATTCAACAGAAATGTGTATCTGTATCCACTAAAAGACATGTACAATAGTATTCATGACTTTGGATGTAGTGGCCTAAAACTGTAAATAATCCAAATGGACATCATCAGTAAAAAGGTGAACAAATTGTGGTACATTCATAAAATGAAAAACTACTCATCAATAAAAAAGTACTAATAATTGACATGCACAACAATATGGATTTCATAGATTCAATGTTGAGTAAAAGAAGTCAGGAATAGAACAGTATTATTTATAACACATATCTACATGGATTTGTTTAAGCAATTCTATTTTTTTAGACATCAGAATTATGGTTAGTCATAGAGGAACACTAACTGAGTGAAGTCACAGGTGAACCTTCTACAATTCTAGAAATATTCTAGCAGGGTGGTGATTATACCAGAGCAGGTAGAGGTTAAACCCCAATGAGTTGTGCACTTAATATTTATGAAATTATAATATCTATAAAAATTAAGAATAAAATGGAATATTTTTGGTAGTTAAAAAAACCTGTGTAACAATTAACCATGTTGATATTATTCCCATACATTATCAATGTATACAGACTTCCTCTCTACCACTTTGCTTTTGAAAATACTGCGGTTTGTTGCTTTGTTTTCTTTTAGTGTCCTGAATTCAAAAGGCCCAGGGACATTGCAGTTGACTGGGTTGCTGGAAATATTTATTGGACTGATCATTCCAGAATGCACTGGTTCAGTTACTATACCACTCACTGGACCAGTCTGAGATACTCTATCAATGTGGGACAGCTGAATGGCCCCAACTGCACCAGACTCTTGACAAACATGGCTGGAGAACCCTATGCTATTGCTGTAAATCCTAAAAGAGGGTAGGTTAATGAGTTGGCTATTTATATTTCTTGATATGCGTGACCATTTTTAGAGATTTTCCCACCTGTGCTCTGTAGTTTTCTTTTTGTAATAAGTGTTCAACATATAATAGATTCACAAGACTTCTAAAAATCCCTCTACTTATGTGCAAAAGCATGTCCTTTTCACACCAAATGGCAGCACAAAATATATGTTGTCCCAAAAGGCTGCTACATTATACATTCTATGTGTGTATTTGTATGTGTCTGGTGTGGACATTGCAGATGCCATGTTGCGATAAACACATAACCAATATTGTTAACTTAAGATTGAATTCTCAAGGCATTAACCATAATGTTGAAAATATGAAGTGTAGAGTATTAGTATTTTAGCTATTTTTATAATAAAAGATGAGGGTGTATGTATAAACAAATTTAAACAATTTTAACACAAATCTTTCCTTTATTTGAATTGTTCCTTTTTTACTCTTTTACTTTTTCATTTATAGGCAATGACCAAAAAGGAAATAGAGAAATGTTGAATAAAACTACTAATCACCTGCCCTTATTGGAACTTGCCAGTCTATAGATTTAGAGTTGGGTCCAGATATCTGCTTTTTTCAGGGTCTCCAGGGTGATTCTGATGCACATGGTCTGAAGAGAAACTGTGTTTGGGGGAGCAGAATTGGATTATAATAGCACTATCGGTAAGCTAACCAACTTGACCTGTCTCTTCAGGATGATGTACTGGACTGTTGTTGGGGACCATTCCCATATAGAAGAAGCAGCCATGGATGGTACTCTGAGAAGGATTTTAGTACAAAAGAATTTGCAAAGACCCACAGGTATGATGTATTTCTGACACAGTCTAAAATATGGAGCAATATGCTCAGCATATTAGTGTTACATTTCTTTCTAGGTTTGTTGGCAATATAATCATTTTTACAAGCAGATAAAATAATTTATAGTATGACTTTATGAAAGTCATTAACATTTCATGTTGTATTTTTCCAACTTGAAAGTCAAGGCCTTATCATACTGCCGGTGATATTACAGGAATATTATTTGAAAATTGCCTAAGTTGTAAGGCCATTTGTAGGATTTCACATGCATGGAATTTTGACAGTTTATAATGTATTAGGATATTTTTATTGATATATATTAATGATGCTGGGATAGATGATAATATTCCTAGAGGATCAAAAATTAAATAGGCAAAGAGGTGGGAAAACAAATATTTTTTGTAAAAGGCAGGCTTTGTGATTCCTTGGCCTTTCATTCACAGCTCTTTTAATTAGGCTTTAATATGCCTCTTAGCTATGTCATCTAAGCTAGCACTCCAAAATCTCTGTACTCCCAGGACTGCTCAGAAGCTTGCGTGTTTTTTCTCCCTCTGTGTTTCTCTCATTGCATTTACCTCCCAGGTCCCCACCTAGAATGTCCTTCTGACTGGTGTGCACCCAGCTGAATCTTACCCACCTTATAAGGTCTAATTTTAACACTTCTTCAATAAAACATTTTTAGAACTGCAGGAGCCTCAAGGATTTCATGCCGCACACAGTGCCCCTGCCCACTATACCCCAAAGGAGAGAATACATTGCTAGAGCACGTATTATTTAATAATTGTGCTTTGTAGTATCTTATGTAGTTGAAATTTTATTAATATTTGACATTTGTATTCTTATGAACTGTTAACATGCCCTAAGAGTTTTTCCTTCAACTATATTGTTTTTACTCTGTATGGGAAGGAGTAGTCTTTGGGATTTAGCTCATTTACATGTCTCCATTCACTGATTTAACAAATACTAAGAGAACACCGCCTAGTATGAGAAATTGTTCCAGATGCTGAAGACAAGTTCTTACTCTTGTGGAGAGATTACCAACTCTCATGAAACATGCCTTCTTCCAGAGGGTAGCATATTTAATATACATCATATCAGATACTGATCAATGCTATACAGAAAAGAATGGGCACCACAGAGTGGGAGGATAGGGGTAAAATTATGAAGATTATCAAATAAGTCATCTCTAGAAAGGTGATATTTGAGAAAAGAATGTCATAGAGGTAGCAAGCTATGTGAATATGTGAGCAAAGAGCTTTCCAAACAGAGAGAACAAGTTATGAATTAGGAATGTGCTTGGTGTGTATAAAAAAATAGCAAGAATGTTAGTATGCTTAGAAGCATATGAGCAACTCAGGAAACGGTAGAAGTGAGGGTGGCCAGGTGTAGATAATCTAGGACCTGGAACACACTGTTAAGGACTGAATTTTATTCTAGCTTTGAGGGGAAATATGGAAGGCTACTACTGAAGAGGCAAGTGACATAATATGCTCAAGCACTGTTTTCATGTTTTAAAGAACTTTAAATTTCTTTTTAATGTTCTATTTTTAACTAATTCTGGGCTTACAAAAAAGTTGCAAAATTAATTTTTTAAAAAAGGTCTGTGATGTTAACAACTTACATAATCACAGTATATGTTACGTAATTTTCATCTTAAAGAAGAGTTCTGGCAGCCGTTGATAGAATTGCTTGTCAGAGGGTTCTTAGGAAGGAACCTGAGACAGGAATTCTTATAAAAGTTACTTATGAGGGGCATGTTTTTCAAGTGAAAGCTGTAAAAGATGAAGAGAGAAAGGAAAAGATGCCGGAAAGATCATATCTCAAGTAAATTCTCATTTTGGCTTGAGCCCCAGGGCATGTGCTTTGAAGCATAAATCCCATGACAGGAAAGGGTTCCTGTTTTTTATGCTCTACCAGTCATTGGTTGACCTTTGGGCTCTAACTTCCCAATTGAGGCTGCTGCAATCAGTTGAGCACAATTCTCTGGGGAAGGGGGGCAAGTGTGATTCCTTAGCTCTAAACCAGCAGGTAGTAGATAGCTATTTGGTATCATCTCCAAGACTGGAAAATTATGTGAAAGGTATCACTTGAACAAGTACTTGAAGGATAGGTAGACATTTGAAAGGTGGACAGTTAACCCATCATGCTGTAGATTTTATAAAGGTGTTCTTTGAAGTCAAATATATATGGGTATAAATCCCAAGGGATTGTTTATTAACTATGGGATCTCAGAAAGGAACTTAGTATCTTCAAAGCTTGATTTTTTATCATCATTAACAAACCAAGGGATGATAATAACTAACTTAAGATATTGTTGTGTATATTAAATTACATTGCTCTCGGAGTCAGGAGCTACGATGTAATGCCACCAGGGTCAGCAGTCTACGATATTAGGAGTCATGATGCACCCAGAAGGGGACAGGATAGATAATGTGACATGAACTGAGAACAGAGAACTTTAAATACCAAGGCTTTCAACATGATATTTTAGTCAATAATGAACTACCATACAATTTTGATTCAAGGAGTGGTGTGAATAAGGTAGGTCTCCAGGCTTATTGCTTTGGTAGCATTGTGTTGTTGAAATACATACAGAACTAAAAGACCAGCTCACAACCCATTCAATGGTCCTGAAGAGAGCAGAGAATAGCATAACTAGAAGAGTAACAGGAGTAAAGGGGAGGATGTATATGGAAGACAAAGCAGAGTTAGCAAGTAGAATTTATCAAATACATATGAAACTAGTGGAAGAGATGATAAATATGTCAAAAAGGAATAAAAAGTCAATAATTAAAACCATTTATATAATTATCTTATTTCGTTCATTCTTCCATCCCTCCTTTCATTAAAAAATATTGGATGCTCACTATATGACATACATTACTGGCCATCAGAAATATGGATAGCTGCATTCACAGAGCTTAACTTCTAATATGCATGACCATAAAAAGAAAACTGAAAAAAGTGTGTGTGCATGTGTGTGTTCACATGCAAGGCTCATGTGTGTAAATGGTTCTGATAGAGAGGAGTGAGTGCAGCATGCAGGATATGTCACAATGGGACAGAAGGCCCTGAGGTAGGAAAGCCAAAGAATGTAGTAAACAAATTGGAAAATAGTATGAGACAAAGCTTAGAGGGGTGGGTAGGGGTCAGGCCGAGCAGGATTCAGAGACCATAACAAGTACGATTGCCTCATGTTAAGTAGATAACAGGATCTGATCAGACATCCATGGGAACATATCAAGAGAGGAGTTGGTATGAGGCTCTCTTCACCATGTGATTGGACCTGTGTAAGTTTTCTCAGCAACTCAGCTTTGAAAACTGCATCACTTACAGGAAGACTCTTGGAAGCCATGTATTCACTCATTCAGCTAATATTTTTTGTGCACTACTCTGTGTCGGGGATAATTTTAGGCCTTGGGAATACAGGAGTGAACACAGAGATCTCTTCTTCTGGTGGTTATATAGTAAAAATATAATATTTTAAAAAGTAAATAATGAAGTAAATTATGAAGTGTTTTGTGCTATGGAAAGGAGAGTGAAAACAGAACAGTAAGAAGGGTCAGAAATGGGGGCACCTGGGTGGCTCAGCCAGTTATATGGCTTGAGCTCAGGTCATGGTCCCAGGGTCCTGGGATGGAGCCCCGTGTGGAGCTCTGCATGGAGCCCAGAGGCAGGCTACCCGCTCAGCAGGGAGTCTGCTTCTCCCTCTCCATCTGCCCCCCTCCACCACCCCCACCCTGCTCGTGCTCCTACACTCTTGTGCTCACTCTCTCTCTCTCAAATAAAATCATTTTTTTAAAGGGTATCAGAAATGGTGAAGAGGAGTTTGCAAAGTGACATGATTAGGTCTTTAGAGTGGAACCTCAAAAAGGTGACACTTGAGCAGACTGTGGTGCTGTCGGTCACAGGCAAATGTTGCAGCTGAGTCAGTCAGATGAAGGTTTCACAGATAATTGAAAACTGTAGTTCTAGAGCCTAAAGCTGGGGTTTAAGTTTAAGGTTTGGGGAATTAGTAAAGAAAGCTGATATTTAAAGCTGTTGGAATTGTGAAGATGGACAAGGGAGGAGAAAACAAAGGGGCTTCTTAGGGTAGAATTTTGTGGGATGCTTATATTTAGAAGAGTCACACTCAGAACTGAAGACTACAAAGTGTTGGCACAATTGGAACAAAGCAACAGAATTCAGTGTCACATTAGCTGAAGGAAGAGTTTCAAAAGAAAGACGTGCACTTTCCTGGGTATATTATTATAGGACTTACAGAAAAAATATAAAGTAGCAGAAAGAGCACAAGCCTTCCATTTATATAGGCTTGAGTTAAAGCTGAGCAGCCTGTATAGACTTTTGAGCATCAAATTTCTTATCTGTAAAATATATATGAGAATATTTACCTTATAGAGAATTTGTAACAATCAGATGCTAAAACCAATATAAATTAATATAATTCCTTTAATACCTGACAGACTAAGAATAAATGTCAAAAAACAATGTGCAATGTATTATGCTAAAGCCTCATATTATTCCACATAATGCCCACCATAACTCCCTAGCACTGATAATTATTTTTATTCACATTTCAGAATATGATTTAGTATATTTTGTTAGTTTGATTCATTTTCTCCTTGTATATCAATTAGAATTATGTAATATTGGGAACCCTGGGTGGCGCAGCAGTTTAGCGCCTGCCTTTGGCCCAGGGCGCGATCCTGGAGACCCAGGATCGAGTCCCACGTCAGGCTCCCGGTGCATGGAGCCTGCTTCTCCCTCTGCCTATGTCTCTGCCTCTCCCTCTCTCTCTGTGTGACTATCATAAATAAATAAAATATAAAAAAAAAAGAAATCTGTAATCTTAAAAATCCACAAGCCATATATAAAAATCTATTACTTTAATACCTCTCTGCTTAATAGGTGACATTCTTAATATTGGAAATGCTGGTTTTGTATTCCTAAGCAGGATTTTATTCCATCAGGCATAAACATCTCCCAATGTTATCTTTACAGTGATTCATAACTCCTGAGTATTGTCACGCTAAATGTTATTGCTATAAAAATGAGTCAAGAACAATTCTTATGAGAACTTTAGTAAATAATAGATAGTTTAGATTTTATAAATAGCATATTACTAGAAAGTGATGAAGAATTGGCAATAAGTTAGTCATTTTTCTGCATCTATATGTATATATAAACATTATATGTAGAGAGGCATGTGTACTTATGTTCATGTATCCTAGGGATATCCTTCTATGGAATTAAGTTCATTACTTCTGTCTTCCGAGAAATATCATAAGACCTGTTTGTACCTATTTTTTTCTCTCTTTTATTGGTATATGTTTATAAATATTTGCCCTGACTCCAAGGTTATTATATTGAAATCAGTAACTGTAATAACACCTTTGTTTCCTTCCATGTGTAATATGTTATTCTTTATATTTTTCATTCATTGGAAATGCTACCTTTCACTTATGAATTCATGAATGAACACATGCACAGAGATGCAGTACATTTGATTATACTCTGTATTTTAATTGGGTAAAGATCATATCCACAAGAATGAACAGCAATAGGAATAGATGTGAACTTATCTCTGTCTCTTTAGGTAACCCCTTTGTATTTCAGGGTTAAAATTGTACTATCCAACTGAATAGTTAGCCCACCACTTAGCTTGCCCTGTGTTTGCTCCCTACCAGCACTGCCTTACATACTTTCCAAAATAATGATGAGAAAAACTCAATTCTCTGGGCTTTCATAGCACTTATTATCTCCATAGTTGATACTTCATCATCTATTGCTTTAATGACACAGTAGAACATGAACTCTTTATATTCTATGTACCCAATAAGACCATGAACAACTTAAATCAAAACCATTACTGGTATTCTTATGTACACTGAAGAATATTATAGTGCCCATAATTAGTTGTGTGCCTAAGAGTAATTATGTATTGAATGAATGAAGAGATGAATGCTTACAATTTTTAACACTCTAACCCATGGTATGGTTTTATAGCCCCTTTTGACAAATGGCACACTTGTTTATTTTATTAGACATTATATTAAAAACAAAAAGCATAATTTATCTTCTGATTCAATCAGTTGTATGGTGGTTGAGTAGCATGCTCCATGAGATTAGGAACATGATCTATTTTGTTCTTTACCACGTACCTAGTGCTTGACAGTGTATAGTACAAGAGAAGTGTCTTATGAATGTATATTGGATTAATGAATGATGTGTCAGGTAAGGACACTTTCCAGTTCTTCCTCCAGTAAGAGAACATATAAGATTACAAGTTTGATTTAAATAACCTATTATTTTATACCTAGAAGCTTATTTATGTTGCCAAATCCTGGCAATTTTTGAGAGATTAAAGTACACCTTGTCCCCGCACCAGTTATAATTATTGATTGCAGATTCTTTTTCCTCAGACAACAAAAGGTCTCTAATAAAATAAAATGGAAAAAACCAAAAGATCATAGGGGAAGGGAGGGGAAAATAAAATAAGACGAAATCAGAGAAGGAAACAAACCATGAGACTCTTAACTATAGGAAACAAACTGAGGGTTAATGGAGAGGAGGGTGGGGGGATGGAGTAACTGGGTGATGAACAGTAAGGAGTGCACTTAAAGTAATGGGCACTGGGTTTTATATGTAACTGATGAATCACTGAACTTTATCTCTGAAACTAATAATACACTATATGTTAATTGATTGAATTTAAATTAAATAAAATAAAACAAAACTTAGGACTATTTTGGAACTCCTGGATACATTTATTTCACTAACACACAAATAAGGGTATGTGTATGTGTGTGTATATAACTTTAGTTGGGAATCCAAGACTTTAAGTAGGCAACCTATCCCAAAAAATATTTCTAAGAATTTTTTAAAAATAAATTTGACATAGAGGCAAATATTTTCAGTTTTTGGACTCTTTTTATCACCTTTTAAATCAAGAATATGATAGTGCACACTTGCTGGTTAATATGACCTTACAAATCTTCACTTTCCTTTAACACAGAATATATGTAATATTTTTCTCTGTTTCTGAAAATACAGTGATTATAATTTATTACTCTCTCCAAGTCTTCTTTCTTAAATATCACATTGGTATTCTGGTCATTTCTCATAAGATTTTGCTTTAATATTTTCTTTTTCTTTCCTTCCTTCCTCTCTCTTCTTCCTTCTCTTTCTTTCTTTCTCTTGCTCTTCCTTCCTTCCTTCCTCCCTCCCTCCCTTCCTTCCTTCCTTCCTTCCTTCCTCCCTCCCACCCACCCTCCCTTCCTTCCTTCCTTCCTTCCTTCCTTCCTTCCTTCCTTCCTTCCTCTTTCTTTCTCTTTCTTTCAAGACCAGAGTGGAAATTAGGAAACTAGAGGGAAGATCTTGGAAATTTTCAGAGTTCAACGAAAGTGAGATTTAAAAAATAGCTAAAATGTATAATAGTCTAGATATCATGAGAGATGTTAAGAAAATGCCTACATGACTAGCGTCTTTATTATTTTATTATTTATTATACATTCCTAACTTAGTGAGTCTGTGTCTTTATCTTTTAAAAGTCTTCCAAATTGTGATCCCATAATGCTTGATTAGCACAAATGGCACTTTATTTTAAATTTCCTGTACTTACCCAGACTTAGTTCCAAATATTCATCATTCCCAGTTCAGCTAAAAATTACTGTCTTGGGAATTGATTTTTTTCTGTTTTATTATTGGTACTTTATTAAAGACAAAAAGGAGATGTGATATTTTAAAGGTAGAAATGAACTTGTTCTTTCATATAAACTTCACTCCCAACTCTATAACAAGAAAAGTTAGTTGAATCCTTTATTAACTTTTTAATTTAAAAGACTATCTCTTTTATTAAAGGGCTTAAGGAAAAATCAAAATCATCGATTTGTGGATTTTTTGGAATATAAATCCCACTCATCTGAAAGTTTTGTTATATAATTTTTATCTAGGTGTAATTCCATCCAATAGTACAATATGTGACCAGAGCTGATAAAAATGGGTATATCTTAGACAAGTCAAGACCAAGAAGGCAATATATTACACTTTTGAGAACTTTTTTACTGCTGTCGAATCTCAAGAAACAATATTGGTAATTAGACTGTGTGGCATGTCCTTTGTTTTCTTTTTTTCTACAGTTAACAATATTAATATCCAAATGTAAAGATCAGTTTTGGGGTCAGCTTATTTTAATCTACTTCTTTACTCTATACATTGGTGAAAGAGAAAGGAAAGTGTTTGCAATACTGCTTAGACAACTGTTTTGAAAAATAATGGGTGTCAGCAGGAAACTGGGTCATTCTATGGTTCATGTTTACCCATAATTATTCATAAAGAAGTAAAATCATAACCCCTAATATGACTCCAAATAGCAAATTATTCATTGAGTGGAAACTAGTAAAACATGGACCACTTGTTTTGATTGTGCAGTCATTTCTCAGGGACTGATTGGACATAGTAAATCTTTATATTATATTTGAGGAGCGATATTTGTATTTAATTTGATTATATTTGGGCTAGATCTACATACCTAAGTAAAAAATGATTCTCAAATGATCTTCACTGTGAGTTGGGTTTTGTGTGTGTTGCTTTTTTTGTTTTTTGTTTTTTCCTTCTGATTGTTAAATCTTGGACCTACCTATACAGGAATCCAATTAGTACAAATTCAAAAACACTTCCCATTCAGTTGCCTTGCCATGGAGGTATATCTCAGTTATTATTGAATGCTCTGATTGGGAAAGCCATTTTACTTTCAGCTGCCAAAGGTATTTTGATTTCATTATACTGTTTTTTAATACGCAATACATCATATATAAAAGACTAGCTATGTCATAAAAATTAGATATCTACAGCAGTGAAGATGTAGAATTTATGTGTTGTAGATCTTACTATTCTATATTGAAGGAAATTTACTTAAGATATCCTTTATGTCAATGATATTTTTGTAAGAAGATACTGTCTAGATATAATCACATTATAAAACTTAAAAAAAGTAAAAAAATAAGTAGAAAAACATGATTTTTTTTACTACCTCTTATTTTAGCCCATTGTTATTCACTGATGATAAAAATAAAGACAAGCAGTCTCAGAGAAAATTAATGATTAGAGTAAACACTTTAAGCACAACTAGAACCTTAAGTAAGGAATTTGCCATTCATTCTTCCCTACCGTAACCATCAATTTTTAACCAATTTAAACTTCAGAATGCACACAGGTGGCTCACAACACCATAGGCCAATTCCAAATGGGTGAAAATATCTTATGGTGAAGCCCATGAACCTTTTTTATCTGAGTAGTATATCTTCATGAAAATACTCAAAATATAACTAATTACAGTAAATTAGTTGGATAAGTTATTTAAATGGTGAATTCTGTATGTACTATAAAGATAAAAACTAAAATATCATGGAAAAGTTTTTAGAAAACACCTGTAATTAAGAGACCAGTAAGTGCGGAAAGAGAAGATAGTAAGGGTAGCTTTTCCTATGTGAAGTAGTTTTTACTACAGCCTATTAAACTCTATGTAAGCTATACACATATATTGCACATAAGGAGTAATTGTTTCATTCTTTTCTTTTTACAGTACCATGACATAGACTGGGTAATTTCTTTAATACTTGAAGAAAAACATCAATCATAATCATACATTAAGAAGCAGAAGAGTAATTTTAAATAATTTCAACTTTGTTATTTGTCCTCATGTATTGATTTTGCAGGTCTGGCTGTGGATCATTTTAGTGAACGAATATACTGGGCTGACCTAGAGCTTTCTGTTATTGGCAGTGTTCTGTATGATGGCTCTGATTCAGTAGTCTCCATCAGTAGCAAACAAGGTTTGTGAAGTGCTCTTGTTTCATCTTTTAATTATTATTGAGAATGTTAAGTAATGGCACATAAATATAAATATGAAAGCTTTACATTCTCAATTTCCTCGAATTCTTTTTCTTTTTAAATGGTTGCTCTTACTATAGATTATATAATTTTCATTCCTACTAAGGTAACAAAGAGGCCAGTCCAGAATTTCCTTAGCATAGGACAAACATGGTCCATCGCTTCCCAGATTCAGAAAATATTCATTCTGTTCCTTCTATAGATATTACATTCTGAGCAGGACATTCAAGTGTTCAAGATTAGTGCCTCTGAACACAAGTTTTTATTTCAAATTCAGTGGTAGCAAGTGGAATTGAATTACTGTGTATAATAAAACATCATTGTAACAATCCTACATCCAAGTGAAAAGCGGTGTGTAAAAATAACTTACCTCACCTCCAGGGAGAGCAGAATCTACTTGTGCTCTTCTTTAGCTGGTACCCTTTTTTTATCCCCACCTCTGTCTTTTATTCTCAATTTCTCCCACTCATGTCTCACACCTGCTTTGCCTGGCAATCTCAGTTCTTTCTGCTGAATCTAATTCCTTTCCCTCTGTCTTTCTTGCTCTTCCCTATCACAGTCTCTTCATTTATTCACCACAAGTTGTTTATAATATGTACTTGAAGTTTTTGTATCTACATATTACATATACTGAATATAGCTTTGCTTCGTGTTTTTTTAACAGAGCAGAGAAGTTGAAAGAAAAATAATTAAAATGAACTTTCATTGTGCCTTTACCCAACGTGTGTTTTTCATATGATGACCCTAGATGGGAAAAAAAAAAAATTCCACATTACTAGAATAGATTACAATACAGTTGACCTGTTTCAGCTTAAGGACATTGAAGAAACATGTATAAGTTTTTAAAAGGCACTTTATGTTTCACAACCTCTAGATAATAACTATAAATGTTATTTTACTTGTTACACATCTCAGTGTCAAAGGTTAGGTTAATTATTCTTTTTCATGAAAATCTCTTACAATAACAGTCATTTCTTAAAATAAGAAAAATGATGGCCTCTACCATCATTAGCCAAACTAGTCATATGCATCATTACCATTTGCTAGTTTGCTTTCTTTATCCCATTTCTAAAACAGACAATGATAATGTTTTTTTTTCTTTTCTTTTTCATTCAGGCAGTCTAATTTGATCATTAATTTGATCTAGAACACAATTCAGAATTTTGTGAACTGCCTGTTTGTGTGCAATGGATAAGGCTGGCCTGTAGCTTTTCTTTTGTCTGCAAAGTGTATAGCAGAGATTACTCTGCATATAGTAAGCCTCCAGCAAATGTTTTGTGATGGTGCAGATGGCTAAAGTGATGATGGAAATGATTTTTATGTTGTGAGTGATATGTTTAGTATTTCACATATTCCTACTGCAAAGAAATTAATTCTAACAACTTTACATCTAATATCAAAAAATATTATAATTCTTAAAGTTTTTTTAAACAGTAGTAAGATTTTCTACATGATCTTGAATAAACTTGGTTTTAAGTCTGAGCACTTATTTACATTGCAACTTTTATAACTCCACATTTTAAAAATTCTAGGCTTGTTACATCCACATAGGATTGATGTCTTTGAAGATTACATATATGGAGCAGGACCTAAAAATGGTGTATTTCGAGTACAAAAGTTTGGCCATGGTTCAGTAGAATACCTAGCTTTAGATATTGATAAAACAAAAGGTGTTTTGATATCTCATCGCTATAAACAACTAGACTGTAAGTATATTCGATACTGTTTTTGACCAAAAAAAACAGTATTTTATAATATTTTAACTATTTCAATACTTAGCCCTGTAAGTTAAGTAACTTTAATTTTGATATCACCAGATTTTTTAATCACCAAAATCAATATGTAAATAATACTAAAGTTTATTTTGCATTTGACTGTGTTTTCTTCAAACTAGAATTGACTTGGTTATTAAAAAAAGTCTCATTCTGTTTTTCTAAAATTTTTAATAAAACCCGAGTCTACATAAACGATGCAGGTCATTAGCCATTTTGACTCTTGTTTCTGATAACAAGGAATAACCATAGCATCAACATTCCATCTTTAAAAGCAACTGAGGACTACTGCTTTCAAGGGTTATATTTTCTCTGATTGTTTATTATTTTTATTGTTACTTTCCCTACTAGAAAGGAATGTTATTGATGCAATTATCTTGAAATATCTGTCTCAAACACAACTATCAAAAACATTAAAGAACAAAATAAAAAAAATGTGACTGAAATTCTAATAATCTGTTTCTATATGTGAGTTTACACTTCAAGAAACTTTAAGATTTATTGATAATTTTTTATGGCAAATAAAGAGAGACTTAACCTCATTCGGTGCAACTACTGGAAAGGTAACAAGTGATATTTATCCAAATCAGTTTTGGAAACAGATTAAAACAGATCTCCCCCTAAGAACTTCCTGAAATCCTATCCAAACTCTTGTTGCTCTTCACCAATGATCTGACATATTTAGTTCCAAGATTAATATGAGGACACTCTCTGTCATCCTCTAGTTGTGTTTGGTTCTTTTTCATAGTCAAATATTACCACCTTCATAAAAACTATGTAAATAAATGAAACTCTGCCCTGAATACAATAGGTATTTGAGTAGTGATTCTGAGTCAAAGCCATTCTCACAGTCACCATTTCACTGCCTAGGTGACATTTATGTTTTGTCCTAATGACAGATTCTTCTAGAAGAGCTACAGGAACAGTTATGACTGCACAGAATGCTAATTGGGTAAAAATTTAGACAAAAATAAATGTGCCAGACATTTACATGCACTCAGACTACAACCTGATGGAAAGGAAACCATGTTAAACGTGGGTTTTATAAAAAAGAGTCCTCTCTTTTGTTTGTGTTTTGAACAGACAAGTACATATGTATTTCAAACCTTTGCAAATACGAGGGGGAAGTTGTTTCTGTCTGTTCAACAGTTCTGAAACTCCCTAAGATGAGGAGTAGGTCCCCCAGAGACTACAGCTGGCTTTACTTCTTTTTACATAGACCCAAACTATGCTTTGTTATCTCAGACCAACACTTTTATCAAAAATAAGTCAGATGGAAGAGTGAAAAAGTATCTGTTTGCATAATTTCTTCTCTCTTGTTGGAAGTGTAAATCGGCATAAATCCCCTGTTAATTATGAGTGTTGGGTAGTAATTTCTCTTTATCTATAAAGGAGAACAGTTTGACACTGAAATGAGATACACTCAGTAGGGATTTGATGATTTTGTTGCAACATTGTTAATGCATCCTTTCACCTTGTTGAGTTTTATGCTTCTGAAAATTATTGTACTTATAGTCATGTGTTTCCTTGTTATCCTTTGTTTTAATCAGTGCCTAATCCATGCTTGGACTTAGTATGTGACTTCCTGTGTTTGCTGAATCCTTTCGGAGCCACCTGTGTGTGCCCAGAAGGCAAATATTTGATTAATGGTACTTGCAATGATGACAGCCTATTAGGTGGGTAAACGTCATTATGCTGTAAATAATGACTTAATTTGTATGGTATATTTTCACACCTTTTGAAAACAAACAGAATTAGCCACACAATCGTCAACATAGCTGCCTTGATACTATCAGTTCTTGAATACCTGCGTAAACTACTGTCTCTGATGATGAATTCCTATCAGTTTATTATACATTTATTCACAAAGCTACACTGAGCACTTACTATGCATTTAAGACTAGATTAAGAACTTTGAAGTCACTCACCAAATCAAGATATTTTTATATAGCTCTTTATCGGTGAAGATAAAAGATGCCATTTCCTTACAAGTTTAAACCCAATCTTAAAATCCTTTATTCATTCATCAAGTTCATAGTGAGCAACTTTCTTGCACCAAACACAAATTTAAAACTTATAATAAGAAACTAAGTTGTACTTTCTTCTGCATAAAATTTGATTCACAATACATACTACTACTAACACAAATATTTTGAGGGCTTATGAACAAAACATAGCACTAATTTAGAAACTAAGGACTACTTTATAAATAAAACTGACAAGATTTCTTCATTCTAGAGCTCATATTTTAGAAGCTACATTAACAAACATTTAAGAAAGCGAAACATTATTTCAGAAGCTTATAAGTATTAAATAGCAAATCAAAAAATAAAATAACAAAAATCAAAAGCCAAAATTGATTTTGATGAGAAATGAGAAAGAAGGGACCTCTATCTCTTCATTATCCAGGTAGATGACAAGTAGTTCCCTAATAATCAAGACATTAGCCATAATGGAAAAGCAAATTACTATTAAGAGAAAAGAAAATCAACACTAAATTTTATGATGACAGACAAAAACACAAGGCTCTAAAATCCCTTGAGGGTCACATTTTTCCAGTGAGATACACTTTGGATCTCTTCATAGCAGGACTTTCTACCTGCAGTATTTTTCTTGGTTAGAATAAACTCTTTACATGAAAATTGTGTCCTTGCCCTTAGTTAGCATCTCTACCCCTGTATCATTTTCTCATTGCTCTCTACTGAGAGTTACATGCAATCCAAAGACTTCTACCTTTCTAAGACTCAAAGTGTGTTAAACTATCACAATGCCTTCATTTAATATATATTCTTTAAGCACTGGATATGCAAAGCTGAAGAGGTCACAAAGATGATATGATGAATGACTTAAACACCACTAGGTATTTGTGTGAATAGTGATACCTGGCACAGAAGAGACAGAGTTAAAACTATTAAAAGAATTCAGGGGCACCTGGGTGGCTCAGTGGTTGAGCATCTACCTTTGGCTCAGGTCGTGATCCCAGAGTCCTGGAATCCAGACCCACATCAGGCTCCCAACAGGGAGCCTGCTTCTCCCTTGCCTATGTCTCTGTCTCTGTCTCTCATGAATAAATAAATAAAATCTTTTTAAAAAATAAAAAAATAAAGGGATTCAGATAATCATCCAAATAGAGAATTGATTACAGGTTTCTATAGAATATGACTCTAGGATGAGGTCTGCAAAGACAGAGGGGATTCAGATTACGTGGGAATGAGGGATCAGAACATTGAGACAGAGGAGCTAAAAAGGCATGAAAGTAAAGCATGTAAAGAAAATAGGCAAGGGATCCCTGGGTGGCGCAGCGGTTTAGCGCCTGCATTTGGCCCAGGGCGCGATCCTGGAGACCGGGGATCGAATCCCACGTCGGGCTCCCGGTGCATAGAGCCTGCTTCTCCATCCGCCTATGTCTCTGCCTCTCTCTCTCTCTCTCTCTCTCTCTCTATCTGTGACTATCACAAATAAAAAAAAATTTAAAAAAAAGAAAAATAAATAAATAAAATCTTAAAAGAAAAAAAAAGTTAAAAAAAAAAAAAAAGAAAATAGGCAGTCATTTATTTTAGTTAATCTGTAGCACGTGTGAAACACTGTTGTGGGTGACCAGGTCAGTAATTTCTTAACAGAAAGCTAATTGTGAATCATGATTGGTCTTTTGGATGAGTACTTTCATCCCAGTTCTCGAAAAGGGAGCTGTCACTGGCACTAGAATGCACCCTTATTCTCCTTATTGATTATCTTTCCAACCAAAGTAACTGTGATCTCAACTATGATGATCAAATAAGAGAATTAAATGGATATTTTCAAATGTTATTAGGCACATTTTTCACTCTCTCCTCTGACATGGTTATGTAGGTAAACTATGTGTGGCCATGTATTCTCCTTAACCTCTCAGAAATAGATCCTTTATAATAGCATTCTCCATGTTAGATGATGTGCCGCATTTTTACTAGTTCCACACACTCATAACCAGTGATTTCACAGCTCCCCCCACCCCTATGTACTGTGTCTACTTATACTATCGTTTGGCTGGGAGAGACGCATGAGAGAGATGGGGATTCTAACCAGAATTATTCTATTGATGCCGCCGCCAATGTGACTTTTACATTAACTCAGATGTTATCAGTGTTATTTTTATGGTCAGGTTGCCTACAGTTTTTGTTGTTTTTCCATTATAACTGGACATTAATATCTCTTCTACATAACTTTCCTTTTTTCTTCTTTGCTTAGGATAAATTATTTACCTAAAAACCCAGATTTATTTAGCTAATAATCCAAAAAAATACACAGGAAGATGTTGGCCTGGGGGAGATCTGAGGTAGAGCTCAATTAATTAATTAATTTGTTTGGCCCTGTCCTCCCCTAGTCTCAGCTTCTTTTGTGTAAAATTAGATTAACAATAAATATTACTATGACTTGTTAATAATAACAAATAATCTGAAGGCTTATGAGCAAGGCATAATGTAAGTATATGTATATTATTGTATTTAATCCCCTCAAATCCCCTATGATAGTATTTTCATTGCTCCTATTTTTACAGATAAGAAAACTGAAGCATGGAGAGGCTCAACTGATTGTCTAACATTACATAATAATGGTGGCACCCCAAGGTGAACCCAGGCATTCTATACTCTTAACCATCATGTAGTACACCCCTATCACCAATATCCAGAGTCACTGAAAAGACCAGAAATAACATATATAAACTGCCTACCACAATACTTTGGAAAAAGTAGATACACAGCACTTGAAGATAAATCTATCCTTCAGTAGATAAGAAAATGAAACAAGTTTTTTGCTATATTTATTCATCAAACCTTATAGTTTTATGTTTGGAATGAGAAAGCATGTTTGTCTAAATGTACACATATCCAAGATCTAAAACTTTTTGAGCAATTTCAGTTTTACTATTTCAGATTTGAGTGAGAGGCACTATTACAGAAACTTCCCAAAAGTTCATTTTGTAATTTAGAAGAAAATCTTATATTTTAAATAATCAGAGTGTTAAAAAATATTCACATTGGCCTCTATGAATATGTACGTTGGCAGCAGACAGCTTGGACCACCTCAGCGAGGAATATAAATAAGTAGGTTTCAGAACTATTGATTGGTGTAGATAAATGCCAATTAATTTTTTCTTGACATTAACATTTGATGTAGCCAAGTTTTTCTGCTCTTTATAATTACTTGCCTTTATCTAGCTGCTATTGTTAAATGATGAGACACTGAATATTTTTAATCTTCGTGTAAGAAATTTGAAATTCAAATGCTACTCATTCTTGGAGAAGTATTCACCTGTTCTTTCCTATAGTTGATTATAATTGCTGGAGCTTGCCTTCTGGGGGTGATTTAGTTATTGACAAAAGCAGCCTTCTTTTTCATTATAGAACTCTTACAGTTAGGTTTTGAAACTCCACTCTATTTCATCAAGCTGTGTTCTATTTTAAAATTTCTCGAAACTCATGAGGCATATTGTAGAAATGCACATGTCCTAACATGTAGAGATTTTGAATAGCTGTGTAGTTTACATAGGACATTTACAGATGAAAATGAACTCCCCCACAATAATCTTAACTGCGATCATAATGCCTTAAATATTTATCTTCACTGTTTACATTCACAACTCCAATCAGGATACTTTATGCTGAATGATTTGGAAATGTTTGGGTGAATTTTAAACTAAGCAAGTGTATATTTCCACTTGAGATCTTTCTTGAGAATTTAATGTCTGTATTCAACTCTGCTTTGAAATGAGCAAGTTTTAGAGTTGTCTGGTACTGCTGATAAATAGTCTCTATTTATGGCAGTGGATATGATATTCGAGTCATTTTTTTTATTTGAAGTCACTAAGGCTCTTTAAGCTGCTTTTGTGATTATTGTAGTGATATATTAAAGTTTTTGCTATGTGTGGGCCAATGGATCTTGAATAAAGAATACAGGCTGTTTTGATTTTTCTCTATTTAACTATAAAAAAGGCATGGCTTTAATAGAAGGTATATTCTAGAACAGAATGCTTCTTACAATATTCTCAGCCTTTTGTGTTCCATTGGGCATCACGTCCTGCCCTAAGTAAAAGCAGTATTTCTAATGGAGTAAGTCCATGTCAATGCACATAACCTAAAAAATTATTCCAGACCAACTGAACTCATCATATTTTAAGGATAATTTTGCAACCTCAAGGAATGACCATCCTTTCTTACCCTCATCCAAAATATATGAAGTAGACAGATTGTGCCAATCATTTTCCATAGGGAAATTTTACATATGGAAATGTTTCTAACAATCTTTTATCAATATCTTATACCAAACCCAAGTGACTTTTAGTTCTGAATTGTTTATACATAATTAATAAGGATGTATATCAAAGAATGTATTCTCTATACTGTAAGTTGCATTGTTATATATAATATATATACTATATGTGCACCATAAATTTATCCTACATATTTTAGTTCGGTTTAATATCAAACAGTTCTAAAAATAGGCCATGTTTACTTATATCTTAAAGAAAATGTATTGATTGGAAAATATTTTATTTTTAGGAAGTTTCAGTTGGTTCTGTTGTCTAATGTTTTAATAAACACAAGAAATGGTTAAAATTCTTTAAGCCTAAAGAAGAATAAAAATTAAGTCAGCATTTGTATTCACTATTCAAGACTACTTAAAATCAATATCCCTGTTTTCAGACAGCATTTAATAGTATTTTGTTTCTTCTACTTTTATATTGAGGTATTTATTTGGAGAATTTTATGAAAAAAAATAAAATCCTGATATTTCATGTTGTATATGTGAATTGTGCTTATTCTACCGAATGAATAGCATGCTAATTTGCGTGTTTCTTCTAATTTGGTTGTTTCTTCTTATAACCAGATGATTCCTGCAAATTGACTTGTGAAAATGGAGGAAGATGCATTTTAAATGAGAAGGGTGACTTGAGGTGTCACTGTTGGCCGAGTTACTCAGGAGACAGATGTGAAGTCAATCATTGTAGCAACTACTGCCAAAATGGAGGAACCTGTGCACCATCAGCTCTGGGTAAATACTTGAATTTGATCATATGTATATTCAAATAACTTACCTTTTTCTTTATATGTGAAAAATATAAAGAGGAAGAATAGATTAGCACAAATTAGATTTAATTATTAATGCAACATAATAGTATTTGTTCTATATTCTGTATATTGAAGTGCAAGTCACAAAATACAACAATAGCAATGATCATGATCACATGCTGAGTGTGTACAAGTGACAGGGCTCAGTGCTTACAGATATGCTGTGCTGGTTTAGAATGATTAAGTAAAACTACTTTTATAAGCCTCATATATTTGATGCCAAAATCTGTTCTTTTAAATATTTTTTACTTTTATTTTGATATTTCAAGGTAGAGATTTTTTTTGAAAATTTTTTCTAAATTCCAGTTAGTTAATATTCAGGTGTACGATATAGCGATTCATCCACTTCTATACAACACCCACTGCTCATCAGAAGTACACTCCTTAATCCCTTTCACCTATTTCACTCCTCCTTCCATCCACCTTCCCTCTGGTAACCATAGTTAAAAATATGTTTCTTGGTTTGTCTCTCTCTCTTTTCCCCCTTTGCTCATTGGTTTTGTTCTTAAATTCCATACATGAGTGAAATCATATGGTATTTGTCTTTCTCTGACTGAATTATTTCTCTTAGCGTTAGACTCTGGCTCCTTTCATGTTGTAGCAAATGCAAGATTTTGTTATTTTATGACTGAGTAATATTCCATTGCATATATATATACCACAGCTTCTTTGATTTGGGCTGTTTCCATTATTTGGCTATTATAGATAATGCTGCTGTAAACATCAGGGTGCATGTATCCCTTTAAATTAGTATTTTGTATACTTTAGGTAAATACCTATAGTGCAACTGCTGGATCATAGAATAGTTCTATTTTGAACTTTTTTAGGAACTTCCGTACAATTTTCTAGAGTGGCTGCACCCGTTTGCATTCCCACCAACAGTGTGAGAGGGTTCCCCTGTCTCCATTTCCTTGCCAATACCTGTTGTTTCTTGTGTTGTTGATTTTAGCCATTCTGATGGATATGAAGCTATATTGTAGTTTTGATTTGTATTTCCCTGATGATCAGTGATGTTGAGCATCTTTTCATGTGTCTGCTGGCCATCTGTATGTCTTCTTTGGAAAAATGTCTATTCATATATTCTGCACATTTTTAAAATTATTTTTTGAGTGTTGAGTCTTATAAGTTCTTTATATATTTTGGACACTAACCTTTTCTCAGATATGCCATTTGCAAATATCTTCTCCCTTTCTATAAGTTGCCTTTTGGTTTTGTTGATTGTTTCCTTCACTGTGCAGATGTGTTTTATTTTGATGAAGTCCCAACAGTTTATTTTTATTTTGTTCCACTTCTAAAATCATCTATCTAAAATCATAACTAGTTTATTGGCATTGCAATGTAGTGTATAATATGCTTTGAAAATATCAGGTCACTATATGTTAAGATACATTTGAAATTCTTATTAATTTGCACAATAGCTCTGTTTGCAAAAAGTATTTGCTAAAAACATATTTTTCTACTTAGTGCTATTATATTTAAGATATGTTCCCATAGGAAAAATTAACCCCAAAGCATAATAAAAAATAAATTGTGAATTCCAAAATTCAATGCAAAGGACACTATGCAACTATGAGAGTGAAATTTATGCACATTTAATTCTACTACAATAAATGCAAATTTAGTCAAATGGAAAATTAATCCATATGATCTTCACATCCCCTACACAGTTAATTTGTCTTACTGGGAGTTCTCACTGTTTTTATTGCTTATGCTATTCTTTGAAGTATTTAGCATAATGCTAGCTGAAAGAGCCACATGAAAAAGCATTTTCAATGGAGTTCAGAGGAACCAAACTGTTTCTGATTTGCATTCTAATAGTAAAAGCATTACTATTTCTTTAAATTTGATAATTTTATGTCTATAAATATTTTTGACTTCTGATTAATTGATAATTAAAGTATTCTAGCTGCTTAATGGAATTCTGAAAACATATTCAGCAAGTTGAAATAAAAAGGTACTAGGTCTTACTATATATTTTCATTCTGCCTATGAGAAGCTACTCCTTACAGTAGAATATATTCTATTGTGGGAGAAATTGTACTGCTGGGACCATGCAAATGAAAACTGATTGAATATGTGGCAAACTGATATGACCTGTAATTGTATTTTGGTGACACAGATACGTTTTCTTTTAGGAGAGAAGAAGCTTTTCTTACATAAATGACTTGTTTAAAGATTTTATTATTTGATTGTTAATTTTCTCTTTATGATAATAAAAATTATTGGATTACAACGAAATGGTTTTTTCTATTTGCCTTTAGAAATATTTAAATGGAAAAGAGTTTGATACTCCAAACTACAAGTATCTATTCAACCTGAAATGGATCCACAAAGACAAATCTCTATAAAACACTGAATTTACTGTCCTATTAATGGATCCAGAACTCTATTGGATATAGCACAACTTTTAATATTTTGTTGAAGTCATTTGTTCAGATCTTGCTGTATTCTTAAAATCTATAGCATCTCAATTTTATTTTACTTTATTTTTTACTTTTTTAGCATATCAATTTTAACTATGCACCCAGGTAGATCTTGATTCACATAGATAACATGTTCATAAAAATTATATTTCAAATTAAAAATATAAATGAGTCTTTATATGAATTCAATTTGAGATATGGCCATGTAGTTTATTGTCTTACAGCATCTAATTAATAATAATAATATATCAAATTAAGTCATCTACAAAGCATTTTTTACTTTTAAAAATATGGTTTTATAAAAACATTGTTTGGCATTATAGACTGTAGAACCTCATTATCTCCACACAAATGTTAATTTGTTAAACAAATCCCAGCGGGCAATTCATGGATTTATTCGTTGTTGGTTTACTTACAGTTAAGCCTTTTGGCAAATTCCTATGTGGACACTATATGACTAGGGTTTGGGGCAGCTTTAATTAAAATTTATAAGTTTATGACAGTTGTATAGGACTATAATAATTGAACAAAGGAAATGTCACCAGTTAATTAAAAGCACACATCTGAGAGGCATAATTAAAATTTTGCATCTTAGACATGAGTATTTCCTCATTCCTTAAGTTTTTTTTTTTTTTTTTTTTTATTATAGAGAAAGCTAAAACTAAAATATGTGGACTCTATCCATACAGGAAAGTACCACAAAGTGAAATCGTTTGACATTGATTATATCGACAAGGGTTCATGTAGTTCATTTCTATGACTTGCTCTTAGGAGGATATTAAGATAAAGTTTGCCTTGGGCAAAATAATGGAAATGAGAGTAAAGTACTGAATTATTCAATCATTCTATTAGAGAAAATAGAGAAGAATTTAAGAATGTTTCTCATCATGAATATAATGAGGATATTTATATATATTTACAATTAATCTTCACTTTTATAAATATTTATTTTCTAAAATATATTGATGTTGTTTGGTATTTTCAATACTCTTGAGTTCTGTTATTTAGACTTTTAATTTTCATATCAAAATGAATCACGATTTTCTACACAGCTGATTTAGAGTAGTAAAGCAAGAGAGTTTATCAATTTGGGGCAATATACCCGAAAACTCCTACTCATAAAGTTTGAAATTACGCAGTGGGGAGGGCAACTTTTAATTTGGGGAATTTGAAAATGCACAAAAGCAGGACTGCCTAGACAAAGGAGTGACAGTGCAATTTTTTTTTTAGTAGATAATACATTTGTATTGATGCTTAAATAAATATGGAAAGAAGAAAGCAGAAGCTCTCACTGTGACTCCCCCTATTACCACATCTGTGGACTTTGGCAGTGAAAGATTTTGCTTTCAGAACTGAAACAGGAAGACAGTGGCCCCTCTTAAGGAAAGGAAAAAGAGAAAAAAAAATTATTCTCACTACTTCTCACTCCAACAGGAAGGGCCTTTAAAATAATAAGTAGATGCAGGACGCTTGGGTGGCTCAGTCAGTTAAGCATCTGCCTTCGGCTCAGGTCAACATCCCAGGGTCCTGGAATCAAGCCCAGCATGGGGTTCCCTGCTCAGTGGGGAGTCTGCTTCTCCCTCTCATGATCCCCCTGTTTGCATACTCTCTCTCTCTCTGTCAAATAAATAAAGTCCTTAAAAAAATAATAAGTAGATGGTAAGACTTTTCTTTCTCATTCATTCAGGCTCTTTCTATCAAGAACACTGCCCCCAAATATTAAGGTGGCATATATGGCTGCCATCAAATATGATTTTAAAAAAAGGCTACCCTAAAAATGTTTGCTAAAAAAGCAAGTTAAGCTAGGAACTTTTGGATACCCTCAAAACATCCTGAGATTAATGACAAAACATAAATACTGATGTCTCTTGAGTCACATCTGTACCTAGGACATAAAGTTTACAATCACCTAAATAATATCTTGATAAAGGGTGAACGTGCATTTAAACTGCCCATCTTTGTTTTTCTTCCACTTTTTTTTCTTCCACTTTTATCTAAATGAGAGCTGTTTTTAATTTAATTTAAGCTTGATGTCCTAGCTTCCTTAACATAAATATTGTTTATATTTAGAGAGTACTAAGAGCCCTGGATATTTGGTCCTACTTGCTTTTTAAGGATATAAGGAATATTATATTCAAAATGTAAAAGTAGGGGCAGCCCAGGTGGCTCAGGGGTTTAGCGCTGCCTTCAGCCCAGGGCCTGACCCTGGAGACCCGGGATAGAGTCCCACATTACGCTCCCTGCATGGAGCCTGCTTCTGCTTCTGCCTGTGTCTCTGCCTCTCTCTCTCTCTCTCTCTCTCTCTCTCTCTCTGTCTCACGAATAAATAAATATTTAAAAAAAAAGAAAATGTAAAAGTAAAAACATAAAAAGGGCATATAGTTTTAACAAATAAGTGACATAGAAATACATACCCATAGCAAATCGAGTAGAAAAAAAAAAAAACAGAAAGCAAAATGATCAAAAGGCAGAAGACAAGTCTCACACACACATGTACACAAATATACAAAAGAAGGGAAAAAAGAGAAAGAAGGAGTTTGGAAAGGAAGAAGTGCAGGAGGAGCCCAGTCACACATAGATGAAACCAACATCCTTAAATCACTGTCAGAAGAAAATGTTCATGGTGCAAATCTTGAAGCAAGCAATTTTGAAGTACTCACCAAGAGGTTTAAAAAGTTTCCGTGTTCTTTAATTAAATAATGTCGTTTTTAGAAACATATTCCAAGTATTACATAATGATAAAACCCAAAATTAGAAGTAAAGATGTTCAATATAGTGTTTTTTAGAATATAAAACTGGAGAGAAAAACCTGAATCCAAATAGTTAATATGTAAAATATAGCGTATCTAAAAGATGAATGTTATATGATAAATAAAACCAGAATTCTAGAATATATGATAATATAGGAAAATATTCACATTGTATTTTATTTTATTTTTATTGAAGTATTGTTGATATACAATGTTACATTAGTTTCAGGTATAAAATTGAGTGATTTGACAACTCTGTAAGTTATGCTATGCTCATCACAAATATAGCTACCATCTGTCACCATACAACGCTATTACAGGTATCCTTGGCTAAATTCCCTATATGCTGATTCCTTTCATCCTTGTGGCCTATTGATTCCAAAATTGATAGTCTGTACCTCCCACTCCCCTTCACCCATTTTGCCCATCCCCCACTGACTCCCTTGTGGCAGCCACTAGTTCGTTCTGTGTATTTATGGGTTGGTTCTTTATTATTTGTTTTGTTTTTAAATCCCATATATACGTGGAATTATATGGAATTTGTCTTTCTCTATCTGATTTATTTCACTTAACACAATACCCTCTAGGTCCATCCATGTCATTACAATGACAAAATCTCATTCTTTCTTATGAATGAGTAATATCCCATTGCACATATATATCACTCCTTCTTTATTCATTTATCTATTGAAGGATACTTAAATAACTTCTGTATCTTGGCTATTGTAAATAATGCTGCATCAATAATCATCAGGGATATGCAAATCCAAACCACCATGAGATACCATCTTACACCAGTCAGAATGGCTAGTATCATAAAAACAGGAAATAACAAATGTTAACAAGGATGTGGAGAAAAGGGAACCCTCATATACTGTTGGCAGGAATGCAAATTGTTGCAACTGTGAAAAATGGAATTTTGAGGCTTCTCAAAAATTAAAAATGGAAACATCATAAGATCCAATAATTTACATTGTATTTTAAAGTTGAAAAGCACAAGAAATAGAACTATATAATATGAGCCTAATATGGAAAAAATGCATAAATAAAGCATCTGTATAAGGAAATAGGTCCTTCTTTTTATGTCTGTTTTTTCCAACTTCCACAATTAACATGCATTGCTGTTAGAATTAAAAATTAAGTAATGATAATTATTATTAGAAACTTAAATAATAATTATTATTGCCAGGATCATGGTAATTAACATATATTTAACTGCTTACTGAGTTCCAGGTGCTGTTCTCAATCCTTGCGCCTTCACAAAAAAACTATGAGTGGCTGAAAGTAAGATTTTTAATTCTGCTGTTGACTTTTTGAATCAGTTACTGATTCATCTGAACTACATGGTGAAAGTGGTACTGAACTATTAAGTCTTATGGCTTTCTAAGCTAATCTCAGAAGGTTTGAGTTGGCTTCCTTCCTTCCTCACAAAAAGGACAAAAATATTTCAGTCTCATTTTCAAAACTGGCTGAAAACGAACTTTCCAGAAGTATAAATAGATTGTGACCTATAATTTGAAACATGTCAGAATATATTAAGTAGTATCTGGGAGGGCGCTAGGTAAAATCCAGTTCCTCCTTTTCTTTTTCAGGCTTTGATGAATAGTTCTCTGTAATCTTTTTGATACTTAAGACAACTCGACAGCTACAGTCAACTTACTAAAATTGTGTATAAATGGGCACTCACTTTCTGTTCAGGAAAACATTATATAAAGTGGAAAAGTAGAATGTCAAATCTCTTTATCAAAAAGACTAGCAAAAAAAAAAAAGACTGGCAATTTTTTTAAGCATTCAAAACTTTTATTACTTGAATCTAAGTCAGAAGTGAAGATGGATTTCAAAAAGCAGAGTGGTCTTGGGCATTAGGGGTCAAGAGATGGGCTTTCTGATTGCAATCTAGTATCTAACCAAATGAGGCTATGGTGACTTGTCTCTCAGCTTATTATTTTTCTCCTATATAAAATAACAAAAATGTGGTTTTTGTTCAAATAGTAAAGATATCATGAGTAAAGGGTATGTAACTTTTAGATAGTATTTTTGTGGAACATTAAATATAATCATTTATTAATGTGCTCTGCAGTTTAAATGTCAATGAAATTCTATTACCTAGACTCAATGTATTCATCAGACTATTTGAATTAAACAATGACTGTATATATTGAAAACTTGTTAGGTAGAAAACATTACAACCAGGAATAAAAATTTACAAGCACCAGACTTACTCAACAAGTAAGGGTTAAGATGCATCAGGGTTCACATTGACAAATGACTATGAATTCAATAAATTGCTTGAAAAGAGAACTGACTAATGATGCTCACTAGCAGGTATCTACTCCTCAGAAATAATAAACACTGTCACTGTCTCATAGGAAGTTCATATGTAATTACTTTTGCTAGCATTCCTTCATGGCAATCAACCACACATTTGCAAGCATTATGTTTAAATAGAAAAAAAAAAGAGTAATGATTTATTTGTCCAATATTGAGCAGAGAAATAATTTTACCTACTTAGTCATATAATATTGATTAAATACACTGAAGAGTAGCATATTTATAATCATCTTAAAAACCGTTTATTAAATAAATCTAGCTTTTAAAAACAGACACCAGTAGTATATCAAGTCACTGAAAAATGCCAACAGATACACATTTATAATATTCAAATATGAATATAGGCTTTTGAGCATACTGATTGATTGATATTTATTCATATATTACTTGACCAAAAGATTTATTCATATATTACTTGACCAAAAGCTACACAGCAAATTTTACTCTAAAATTATTAGCAAGTAAATAGTGATTTCTATATGGAATATATATCCAGTAATTATAATATTTTGGAAATTTAACAACCTAATTTTGTTTATTATAGTGCCTACTACATTTTAAATGTTTAATAAATATTAAAAACTCTGTCAAATTCCTTAGACATATTACTTTATTTAATCCTTATCACTCTATTATGTCTAACATTGTGTTATTTTTCAGATGTGAGCTTGAGTGGCTAAGTAAGAACACTAAAATCCAAGAATCTAGGATATTCAAAAGTCAGTGCTCTAAGACATTACTTATTATCACTGAAAATCAGCAATAGTCTGTCCATATCAGAGAAATCACTGGCTATGACTATATAGCTAAAAGTAACATATAATCAAATAGGTCCATTTATCTAAAAACTATAATAATATCATATAAATTTAACGTTCATTTAACAAGGACTAATGATAATTTTTTATGCTATCCATGTAGTTACCTATCTATATAATAGAAAAGTTTCCATTTTTATTATATATTTTAAAACATTATTTGAACTGGTCTATATGGATAGGGTATGGGCATATTATTTTCAAAAGAATATGGAAAAACTGTGTATTGGGATTCCATATGCAGTTTTTTAATAAAAGCATATGACTCAGTTGTTTAAGTAATAACCTAGGTTAATAATCTGTTTAATAATAATACTAATAGTAATTATAATACCAATACGACTATTACTTTTTTTTTTTAATACGACTACTACTACTACTAATACTACCAATTAAGTACATGCTATGTGGCAGACGTTGTATGATGTGTTTTACCAGCACATAGTAGGCATCACTGGCACCATTTTACAGAATGAGATGCAAAATGAGATCTAGTGAGGAAAGTTTTGCAAAGCCACACAATTAATAAATATCTAACAATATTTGATTCCCAGATCTAATGCCAAAAAACAAACAATTTTATTTGTGCCAAATTTATTTAGTTCTTGTTAAATATTCTTATGAACTATTTCAGAATTAATCATTTTTACTGAGACTAGTTTAGGTATGTAAGAGCCACGTAAGACCAGTGAAATTTCAAGAACTCTGTGAGAATCCAAGACATTTCCATTTTTCTCTCTCTCTCTCTTTTTTTAAGATTTTATTTATTTGAGAGAGAGAGTAAATGAATGAGAACACAAACCAGGGGAGGGGTAGAGAGAGAGAGAGGGAGGAGACTCCCCACTGAGCAGGAAGCCCAGTGCGAGACTTGATCCTTGGGGATCATGACCTGAGCCGAAAGCAGTCTCTTAACCTACTGAGCCAAGCAGGCACCCATTTCTGTTTTCCTTATGAGCAATACAATCTTTAGTTGTGTCAATGAATATTCCTTAATATCGACTATAGATGATTAGCACTTTTAATTATATTTTTGCCATATTTGACATTAGCTACTATTAGTTATCTAGTTAAATCTCAGTAGTTTATTATTTACTTACCTTGTTGCATGAAAATTTGCTGGCACATTTAGAAGATGTATGCAACAAGTTTCCATTTATCTACTAATGGACGCAGATATATTAATAATAAATTAATCAAGAAAATAAACTAAGCTCCATTTGTTGTACACAGCTAGTAAGGCACTTTGCTAACATATAGTGTCGAACTTGAGTATGGAGCAGACCCAGCACTGGGAGAAATCATTAGTCTACAGAAATCACATATGCTACCAGGACAATATTTATGAGAAGAATTTTCTCTCTTGTGGGTCATGGGGAAGTTGATGAGCCTAGGACAAAGAGAGAATGGTCTGTCAGTTATGAAGGACAATGAGTCCAGAGTCAGAAGACTGAGACTGTAGTATTCAGATAGAGAGATAATTTTTGGAGCCATCAAACTGTATTATATCACCAAAAAGAAGTTTAGAAGAATATATTTTAAGAGAAAGAAAAAAAGCATAAAAGCAATTGAAAAGGACAATCAGAAAAAGATACGGAAATCAGTAATGGTAATGTCTTAGAAACCGAGAGAGAATTTTCAAGAGGAGATGCGAAATAAAATGTGTGATAAAAAATAAGAAGTTTCGAGAATAAAATGTGTAAAATTATGGAGAACATCTGAGGAGGATGATTGAAAAGAAATCAGTGGATTTAGAGATTAAGAGATCAGAGATAAATATATAGTAAAGAAAACACACATTAACTTCTCCATCCCTAAACCTGTTTTACCACTAGGGAATCAGAAGTGCTTGATGTGAACAATACATACATATTGAGGGATCTGTCCTCTCTTCTGAAATAACAAAGAAGTAACAGATTAAGATACCTTTTTTTATATATTAAAAAAAATTAAAACTGTAAACCCAGTGAAGGATTGGAATGTGACTTTATGATGGAAGATTTTGTTTGGTAGAATTGGAAGCTATGAGTATAGACTCTTTAAAAAAAAAAAAAAAAGCTCAAGTATGTATCAAAAGTTGAAGGTATACAAGTAAATGGACTTGATAAAAATACTAGGTGTGCTTTATTGTTTGTGTTTCTCATGTGGAGTTTCTGTGTGTGTGTGTTTTCTTTTTAAAGTGTAGGATTAAATATGTTGAGAAAGTAAAGAGAAAGAAAGACCCATCCTTCAAAGTTAAAGATGTTGGAGTCTGAGAGTAAGGTTGATGGAGAATTTCTGCTTTATCCCATCGCTGCCATGCGAGCTCAAATTTAATTTTATCTTAAATAAATAACAAACATTAAATGTGTAATTTAAGACAGTTTTCCAAATGATTTTCTTAGAATGTTACAGTGTCTTTTTTAGGACGCAGTTACAAAGTCATAAATGGCAAAGCTCAATTGTCAAACAACAGTAATAATAATAAACAATTGGAGCCAAAGTATCATTGAGTGCTATGTGCCTCGTACCTTTAGAAATGCTTTGCACCTATCATCTCATTTACTTTACTTTTCATTTCATTTACTATGATTCTCCCTAACAACCCCATATTATTATCTCCATGTTTTGCGCAAGGAAAAAGAAGCAGAGAAGTGATGCCCATGGCCTCACAACCAGTAATTGGTACAGATAGTCTATAACCAGGCAGTCTGACAACTCACACTTTTCAGGTTTGAATGCTATAAAAACTAGACTGAGTAGAGGCAACAAACTGATCCTCTCCCTCCTCCCTCAGGTTAATTGATGCTCTTTTTGATTATACCACTCTTGTAAGCTGTCAACTCCCAAGCTCCCTGGATGCTTCACTGCTATAAATCTATACCTTAGTCTTCGTAACACTATTGTTGCCTTTTCAAATGCCAAAATTAAATTGAGCTACCTAAAAAATCTTTATAAATAAATCCAATGCAACTTGTTAGGGCGCACCCAGAGAGAGTCGTGAAAATATTAGATGGAAGCCCATTATAAAACTCTGTGACAGATGGTTCATCTCCCATCAGCAAACAAAAGATCTACTGTATCAACACACAGTTTCAAGTTGGTAATGTTCCCCTGAATATGAAGATTTCTACTTGTCAGAGAGAAATCCTCCTTTTAAAGGAAGAAAAAGAGCCTTTTGAAAATAATTCAGCCAGGATCTAAATGATGTGAGGCAGATGCTGGATGTGGAAGTGGGGGACAACCTGGTCACTCTGCCCTAGTTTCAAAACAGCTACAGATGAGATGAAAGCATGGTGTCATTCCCTCAGTGACTGGGACAGAATGAATTTCAAGGGCCTTCGTGGGTTGCATTTGTTTCTTTCAAAATTCTCTCATTTTAATGTTTTTCACTCTTAATTTAAAGAAACCTAGAAAATAATGGAGAAAAACATAAATCCACGGTGCTGAAGTCCTACCACCATATGGCACTTTTTATGATTAGCCTAATGCATTTTGATTTCTCCTGTATTTTCTGTTCTGTTTGTTTTACATTTAGCTCATGTTAATTTGTGTCCCTGTTTAAATGTTCTATTTCTCTGTAAGGCAGTCACTGGTTCTTGTTGATGAAGAGGAACTACTTCTTTTGTTCAGGGCTTTCATTTACCTTAGTAACTGTGTTCCAACAATTTGCCGTCCTCTTCATCTTCTACCACTATTCATTCCCTTGTTTGTGCCTTTGTCTTTCACCCATTATTGTTCCCATGAAGATATTTTGTCTATATGTAAGGAACAACTAGAAAATTCGCTACCATTATAAGAAAAATATTTAGCTAAAAGTTTTAAAGCCATTTTCTGGGAATGGAAAACACGATGTTACTCAGCTTTTAATGTACATAAAATTTACCTTGTTTCCCAACCTACTAATAGGCATTTATCGGCCACCAAACTAATAACATTTATGCATACGTTTTAAAGCAATGCTACTCACCATTAAAAATGTATGTAACTTTCTTCACTGAGAAGCAAAAGCTTCAAGCATGTTTAAGGGTGTGGAGAGCTTTCGATGCAAAATAAATAAATAAATTATGGAAACTCAATTTATTTATTCTCTTGGAAAGGCAGGTGGCTTTCATTTGGAGGCATTTTATTCACTTATGAGTGCTTTTCAAAAAAATGTAGAACCTATGACAATAGAGAAAACTTATGTCATTTTCACATTTCAAGTCTTAAGACTTCTACTCATACATTTTTATGACCAGTCTAATTATACCTCATGTCTACAAAGGTGAGAGAGGCGATGGCTGGATATTCTCTGATGCTAGTCAACTGGGTGACACTTCCGAGTCCTAGTTAATTCAGATCTATGATTAAATTTATTTTTTATTCTTTTTCATGTGATTTCTTTGCATTTGTACAACCTCCAAACTTCGCTATTCCCCATTACAAATGATAGCTATTATTTCGTTTTGTTTTCCTGAGTCTCTCCTACAGAGCTGGTTCGGTACTCCATTTTCTACCCAGGCCTTGACATTCCAGGCTGTTAGAGAGACTCATTCTTGATCTAACAGTTAACTGTGTTATGTTCCAAGCACCCTAAAGGATTGCTCACCTTTACTTGTGATATTAGTTTCCACAGAGCAAATAAAGAAAAATATCCATAGATGATCCATTAGATCTGCTCTCATGTGCTGTTAACATTAGACTTTAAATCATCTTACTAGACTACAAGGGACAGTCCTTTCCCATGAATAAAAAAACACAAGATGAAATAAAATAGGACTTATTAAGTGCTTATACACTAAATGCGGTGTATAAATTTACATCGATTAAAATAACTAATTGCATAAATATTATAGATGGTATGCCCATTTTAAAATTATTAAAATATATATATATATAAGTCTAAGCTCATGCTTTAGCAGTGGTGGTCCGTGATGATTCGACACTGAGAGATAGGATTATGATTGTCTCTATTTTATACTCTAATGGCTGATACAATCTACGTTACTATATGAGTAGAATAAAATGATTGGAAAAAGCAAAATGGACATGAAGAGAGAAGTACAAAGAATAACGTGAGCACTTCAGAGCATAACACACCTGTATAAATGTGTAATTATTCGTAAAATGAGCTCTGGTTATTTTACCTGATGTGAACCTGAGTTAATCTTCTAACCTAGGCTTCACTGGAATGTGGGAAAATGCAGACGCATAGAGGTCAGGCTCCTGCCTACAGTCACAGAGGAAGTATGGACCCACTTTGACCAGCATCTTGGCTTCCTGTCTCTTGTCTAGTGAGGATTCTGTGAAGATAAACCATTCTAGCCAAATAACTTCGTTTTGTTACCTTTTCTTTTCCAATAGGGAGACCCACCTGCAGCTGTGCCCTGGGGTTCACTGGACCAAACTGTGGTAAGACAGTCTGTGAGGAGTTTTGTCAAAATGGAGGCACCTGCAGCGTGACTGCCGGGAACCAGCCCTCCTGCCACTGCCAGGCCGAACACACTGGAGACAGGTGTCAGTACTGTAAGTGACAGCAACTCCCACCAGACAGTCCGAGGGCATGCGTTGAGGTTGACGTTAAGTAGTTTTCTTATCTCCATGTTCCATCCCTTGTCTCAATTTCAGCAGCCCCTGATTTTTCAGGGTCCCTCCCTCTGTCACTCTAACTCCAACAGTATTTTATACTGTTCCTCATCCTTCTCATTTTAAAGATTCTATGTTTCTTCCTCCCCTAACTTATAATCCATCACTGTAATCATGACTTAGTATATACCCACAATTCCCTTGTTCCTTCTTCCCTTCTATTGCACTTTCCTAGAAAACTGTAATCATGGTTAACTCCAATTGTCCACCTGTTCTGAACCAGTGCCCCATGGCTGGATGCAACTGAAGAAAAGCACATGCTCATGCCGACCGGCCTCACTTGAGATTTTATCACTAATTCCAAATGGGCACTTACTGTGGCTTCTACTGTATTTTGCTAATCTACTGACTCTCCTAAGTATCTATGTCATATCTTCTGTTTTCTTCCCAAACCTTGAATACCTGCTCCCCAGATTTATCCTGAGCTCAAGAACTTGCTTTCTGTTTCATTGATCAAACAGAAGCTAACTAAAGAGAACTGCCACAAGCTCCCACCATCACATCTCTCGAACTACTTTATCTTCTACCCATAGATTGCCTCCTTATGACCAGGAGGAACCCCATGCTACCCCAAATGCTATACTGTCCACTCATACATCGATCCCTCTTAGCTACTCATGGACACATCTCTTACAACTGTTCCCATATTTCTCCTTTATCAATATTTTCCTCTCTCCCTAGTTCTATCTCGAACAACCTCACCTTGTGCCCACACTCCTTCGACCCACAACTTCATTTCCTGACTTACTATTTTTCTTTTACCAGGTAGCATTACTCTAAAGAGTTGTCACATGCTACAGTTTCCTCTTTATTTTTCTTTTGACCTCACCTCTGTCAGGTTTTTATCTTCACTATTTTGCTTAAATATCTTTCATCAGAATCAAGTTAATTTATTTTATTGTCGTCCATGTTCTCATATCCAGTTACCAATTCTTATTTTATCCCACAGTCAGCCGTAAATCACTCCCTCCTTAAAATATTTTCAATTGTTCAATTGTTTCAATTGTTCTTACCACTTTCTTGTTTCCCTTCCCATTTTAGCGGTTCTTTTCGTCATTTTTTGCCGGTTCCTCCTCTTCTCCCTGACCTTTAAACATTGGAGTGGCTCATGACTGTACTTGAATTTCTTTTTTTTTCTCAAAACACTCACTCCATGAGCCTGTAATTTCTATACAAATTGGAACATTAGAATAAACAGTTTTTATAAAGTTTTGTAAGATACAGTTTCCCCAAACATCATCTCCAAAGATTCTGATTCTCTGAGACTGCCATACAGTTTAGTTTTCCACATGTTTCAGATGTGTGACTGAAATTGAAACCTACTGCCTAGATGATTTCAACTAACTGCATGACTTTTAGATCATCCAAATACAGATGATTCTGAATCTATATTTCTAGGCGAACGTCTCTCCTGAATTCCAGATTTTGATACTTATGTGTATATTTGACAGTTTGAGTTGGCTTTCAATTATTAACCTGATTTTCTTACTCAAAATTGCTTCTACCATAGTTTTCCCTGTGTCTATAAAAGGAAACACCCATCACTCAGGTCCAAGTATCATGAATTTATTATTTTTTTGATCTAACTAACTTCATTTTTTAAAAGATTTTTTATATCTATTTTTTTATTTTAATTCCAGTATAGCTACAGACAGTGTTATAGTAGTTTCAGGTGTACAATCCAGCAATTCAACAATGCCGTACAACACCCAGTGCTCATCACAAGTGTACTCCTTGATCCCTATCACCTAATTGGATTCATTCTTGACTGCTTTCTTTCTTTTACACGAACTTCTTTCTCATTTTTTTCCCATTAAAACAGGCCCAGAATCTGAACACTTCTCACCAGCTCCATCCCCACTACCTTCATTGAACGAAGCTTCCAGCTTTGCTAACCTGGATTATTACTGATTGATCTCCATTCTTTCTCTCTGCACCTCTATACCTACCTCAAAAGAATAGCCACAGCTGTATGTTGTATTCATAATAAAAAGAATTATTTTCTGTCTCAACCATATGTAATGAGATCTTTCTATACCCAGACACTCCTGTGGTCATTTCTTCTTCTTTTTTTTTTTTTTGCATTAATTCTATTAGTCCATTTAATCCCACTAATGAACTAGGTGTTGCTTTTATTCTCATTTTACAGGGGAGGCTATTGACGAGGCACAAGAGCCTCCTGAAGGTCACAGTAAATGGGGAGCCAGCATTCTGTCTGGGTAACCCAACTCCAGACCATACCTCCTAAAATCTACTCAACATTCTGGCCCCCAGGTGGTTTGATATCATTGAGGCCCTTACAAAGAGTAGCCTGGGTCTCTGCTCACTGCAGGAGACACATGGAACAGCATCAAATCAAACAGTCTGCACTGACTTAATTTGAGAATAAAGAACAATATTAAATATTTTCCTTCTGTTATAGCAGGCGGCCATTTCTGCTGCAGCGGAGACAAATCTGGTTTCAGATTGTTGTTTCTTTTGTAAGTGTATATTCTGCTTATGCAGGCCAGCATCTTGACATCCTTAGATGCCACTACCCTCAGCCAATGCTCTTTTCACACCGCTTTCCTAGCTTTATCTCTTAAATATGTGTTATAGGCCAGCAGAGCTTATCTAGCAAACACAATCTGGTCATATACAGGTGTCACACCTTGCTTACACACCTTGCTTACGTCCTCGTGGCTCTCCCCTCCCCACTCTTCTCCCAACATAGCAGGATATTTCAGCACAACTTCCACCTACCAACTCATGGACTTTTTCTTTTTGGCTCCAATATTCTCACAACCCTGAAAGACTTCCAAGCATCAGGGACAACACCAACTACTACCTTGCATAATGTAGACCCTCATTACAATCCAGACCACTTTTGCAGCCTCTCCCTTATTCTAGTAAAACCACAGTTATCATGCTTCTCCACATGTCAATTCCCATGGCATTGCAACTTTCTCCTGTTATTCCCTTCCTCTGGAATGCATTTTCTTTGGATTCTTTCTCACCTTCCTCTCTCCGTGCCAAGTCCTATCTGTCTCTGCCCAGTTTAAAGGATGATTCCTTTTTGAAGTTGTTTACATCTGCCCTCAGTTTGAATGAATCTCTTTCTCTTTTGAACTTTCAAGTCACTACTTCTTTACCTCTGTCTGTTTCTATTCACTTTTGCTTGGTATTATTAATTGTGTGCATTCCACCTATTTGTCTGAGATGACCTCTTTGAGATTACATCCAACATTGGCATTTGTTGAATAAATAAATAATCATAGATAAATAAATGAAAGCAGTTTAGAGACAAGTTAATAAAAGAACAATCAACTTAAAGTACAAGAGCTAGATTTAATCAGAGTACAACCATCTGGTATTTTTCTGTGCAGCTCTTCTCTGTTCCCAATTGGTCCATCATCATAGAACGTTGATCTTTTTTTTTTTTTTTTAACTTTAAAAAAAATTAAGTTGAAGCATCACCATTTTTTATTCTTTTTGATCTAAGTTGAAAAAATACTATGTGGCCATCATTATAGCAATTGGGTTTCTTAAAAAGAATAAATTCAGTTCGCATATATTTTAATTGGCAACTTAATAGAATCACAGTCTGAGGTAGCCTGATGCATTATAAAAGGCTGCATTATCATTTTATTATCACTATTAGCAGTCATAGCACTTCCCACCTTTTACTGCAAAGCACTTATTAAAATTAACCAATTAATCCTTAGACAGAGGTTAAATAACTTGCTCAAGGTCCCGACGTAGTAATATTACAGTCAGAATTGGACCCCAAGAGTTGTTGATCAAGATGTCAACAAACATTCCTGCAGTATGGTGATGCTGTGCTTTGGCAGCAATATAAGTCTGTGGACAGTGTCATTAAAATGATAAATCCAACAGCTGACAAAAGCATAATAAATTTAGGATCTATTATATGTGAGTCGGCAAGGTTCAGAGGACCTGGTGTTCTGTCAAAATTGTATCTTGCATATACAAAATCTTTTCTCCATAAATGAAGGAATGACATAATGGTTCATTACGGTGCCTAATTAAAGGTCCATTAGTGGGAGGTAAAACATCAGTTCTTAGTTGTGCTGAGTAAAAACATTTCATGATTCTAATGGCAATATAAAATCTTGAGGTCCAAATGCAAATTAATTTTAACAGAAGCACCCAGGGAGAAGAGACAGAGATAAATAATGGCAAAGTAAAATTGGGTATTCTTTAAGCAAGTTGTTTAAGAACAAACTATAGCTCCATTTTGTGCAGATCTGGAGCAAGGATTTCTAATATAAATAAAAGAAAAGAGTGAGCATGTATTTTGCATTAAATCTGGGTGTTGGGATCCCTGGGTGGCGCAGCGATTTGGTGCCTACCTTTGGCCCAGGGCGCGATCCTGGAGTCCCGGGATCGAATCCCACATCGGGCTCCCGGTGCATGGAGCCTGCTTCTCCCTCTGCCTGTGTCTATGCCTCTCTCTCTCTCTCTCTCTCATGACTATCATAAATAAATAAAAATTAAAAAAATAAAAATAAAAAAATAAAATAAATCTGGGTGTTAAATATGGGGTCAATAATATCTGAGGTTTTTAGTAGTTAATAGTAATAACATTAGAGCAAAAGGGCCAGGGAGGACCACCTCAATCTGTGCCTAAAAGCCTGGTATTAAAATCAAATAGCAATCTGTTTGTCTTCTCCTTGATATTTTTAAAGTTCTTGGGCAGCCCGGGTGGCTCAGTGGTTTAGTGCCTTCTTCGGTCCAGAGCGTGATCCTGGAGTCTTGGGATCGAGTCCCGTATCAGCCTCCCTGCATGGAGCCTGCTTCTCCCTCTGCCTATGCCTCTGCCTCTCTCTCTGTGTCGCTCATGAATAAATAAATAAGATCTTAAAAAATAAAAAAACATAAAGTTCTCTAGTAATCTGCTTGGAGAACCATTATAATTTCAATTAGAACTTAGTTTATTAGAAATACACCTGAATGGTTTATTCCCACTGGCTGCAATAAATACAGACATTAAGTAATATCTCAAGTTTATGACATTAGGAGTACCTGACAGTAGCCCAGACATTTTATCTATTGTAACTGGTATTAGAACCATAGTCTATCAAGTAATTATAAAAGTTATGAATATAAAAAAAAAATAAAAAAAAAAATAAAAAAAAATAAAAAAAAAATAAAATAAAATAAAAAAAAAGTTATGAATATAGATATATGTCTACCATATTTGAAGACATGGTGGGATCATTTTTACCATTTGCTTACTAGAGCAATTTTGTTTCATTAGTCAATTTGTCAATAAACATATTTGGGATTTACAAGGGCCTGTCACTATTAGGCACTGAGAAAGCAGCAATATCAGAGATATTTCCCACCCTCAAAGGGTTTACAATCTAATGTGATTCTGGAAAAGATACAAAATATATCATAAGACAATTAATGAAATACAGTGGTTTGCAGAACCCAGGAAAGAACACAGAATTTAGTGGATAGGAACGATTTCTTGAAGGAAGTGACATGTAAGCTGAGACCAGAAAAAAGAAGCAGCTAACCAGATGAAGAGAAGCAGTGAGTGGAACAGAACTTGCAAAAGCCTAGAAGGAAAAAAAAAAAAAAAAAAGCCTAGAAGGGAAAGCCTTTTGAAGTTGATCTTTTCTGTTTCCATTTGATTTTCCCAGGGGAAGGTTGGCAAGGGAAATAACAAGTCACTAAAAATGTATAATGTCTTGGTCACAGAGAAATATGCTGTTAAACATTATTTATCTGAACATATAATGTTTTACCAAATACACAACCCTGTGAAGTATTATTTGTCCAATTTTACAATTGCCATAGTGAGATTAAGCCATTCTCGCTAATCTGTTCTACTAGAGAAAATAGGAGCTGCATTTTATAGCCTCGTGGGTCTGACTCCAAGAGCAGCTTCTCCTGGTGTATTTTCCTGTCATTTGATATCTTGCCCATTTTGCTGCATCTTTTTAGGCTCACCATGGGAACACTCAAAGCTTCAAGACATGCACTGGTTCAACCTGATGGTTGCCAGTTTCGACTCCACTGAAAAGAGGTTTTAGTAAGAATTTTAATCTTGGGATCCCTGGGTGGCGCAGCGGTTTAGTGCCTGCCTTTGGCCCGGGGCATGATCCTGGAGTCCCGGGTTCGAATCCCACGTCGGGCTCCCGGTGCATGGAGCCTGCTTCTCCCTCTGCCTGTGTCTCTGCCTCTCCCTCTCTGTGTGACTATCATAAATTAAAAAAAAAAAAAAAAAAAGAATTTTAATCTTGACTTAATTAAGCCTATGTTAGGCCCAAGCAGAAGAGACTAAAGAGTTTTAATAATGACCAGGAAAATAGAATAAAATGTTTTCAGTGGTCCCCATTAGTGTGAAGGACAATTAGAACTGAGCCTAGAACCCTAAGAAGGATCATGAGTTAAAAAGTGAAATTATTAGGGCAGCCCGGGTGGTTCAGCAGTTTAGCACCTGCCTTCAGCCCAGGCCATGATCCTGGAGACCCGGGATCGAGTCCCACCTCGGGCTCCCTGCGTGGAGCCTGTTTCTCCCTCTGCCTGTGTCTCTGCCTCTGTGTGTGTGTGTGTGTGTGTGTGTGTTCTCATGAATAAATAAATAAAATATTTTTCTAAAAGAAAAGTGAAATTATCAGAACTAGCTATTTCCTAAGTATGCAAGTATTCAAGATTCTTAGAGCATTCACACCTAGAGTGACAGAGTAATTTGGAGCGCTGGCCACCGAGAGTCC
Organism: Canis lupus dingo; assembly: GCF_003254725.2. NCBI lineage: Eukaryota > Metazoa > Chordata > Mammalia > Carnivora > Canidae > Canis > Canis lupus. Next base: position 43,551,752 of record NC_064261.1, on the reverse strand, counting down.
TCTAATCTTTTTCTCTACATGAGAAGACTAGTATTACTTTTATTCAGGCTTTTTGCTCAGATTACAACAACACATTCACTATGTATCTTTTTTTTCCAGCCATGAAAATCTGTTTTCTCTAAAATGTGCCCCTTTGAAGTGTTCATACCTCTTCGTCTTTACACGTGGCCTCATAACATCTGCTAAACCTCTCTAATCCTCCCACTTTGTCTTCTTAAACTGCCTTTGCCCTAGGACATCCAGCACTTCTCTTTGGCATTTTCACACTGTGTTTATATCATCATTCGTGTTCTCGACTTTCTACTACCCTAGAATATGAAGCAGGCTATGATGTTTTGCATACCTCATCAATCTTGGGGGTGCTTAACTAGTGCCCAGATTTAGGAGAAAGTATTAGGTATGTGAGTGAATGTAAACAAAGTAGGAAAGTCTTGTTTCCACCCAGGCTATGCCTTTTTTCTTTTTTTCTTTTCTTTTTTTTTTTTTTTTTTTGTCTGTGCTCTAATAAGATACCACTTAAAAGAGTTCTGGGATACTTGTACTCAGCAGCTCATTAAGTCTTACATTCTATGAGGAATTTTGTGCTTCTATTTTCAGTTTGGAGAAAAGAAAAATAGTGTAAAAATAGAATTAAGTTTGAATTAATGTGCATAAAGAAAAATAAATACATTTCTTTTCTCACATGACTACGTGGAGAATGATATGCTAAGGGTAAGGTAATGTAACCATTTTATTATCTTACTCTAGGTGGTTTAAGACAAAATTGTCAGCATTATAGAAATATTAAAAAAAGAAATATTGAAGATAGTTTTGATCTAGTATAAAACTAGAATTATTACAAACAGTTTTTTTACTATAATGTTATATACTATTATTTGGAATTATAAAATAATAAGAGGTAAAAGATTTAGGGGAAATGCCCTTATATAAAGAGTTTATTGGAAATAAGCATTTTTCCCCAAGGGGAGAATATGTCATATGTGAGTCAAAGTACATATTCTGATTATTAAAATTAATGTATTCACCTGATATATGTGAACACTTACTGTTCTAGGCACTAGGGATATATCATTATAAAAGCTCTTTGAAGATACGTGTCCTCATAATTTTTGGAGAATAGAAAAATCAGTGACATATCTTTGCAGATTAAAAGCCAGACAAAGCTGCAACTTAGACTTACATTTTCAAAAAGGGCCAAAGATCAGAAATGGACTTTATTCCAACCTATTTAGAAGCATACCAATATTTTTTATGCAATTGTTTCAAATTCCAACAAAAGTTTATAAAAGATAAGCTTTTATTTCTATGTCACATAACTTATGCTTAGAATATTAGTAATTATGTTTAATAATCTCAGTAATTATTATTGAGGAAAAAAATCTTTAAAAATGCTTAATTACTTTATCTGGCATCATAGCAGTAACTTTTCTCCATGCCAGCTTCATTTGATTTTGAGAAAACTCTAATCTCACAATATTCTTGAAACAGCATTTCATCCAGTAATCATGCCAAGTTTAGCTGGTTTAATCTTCTACTTTTATACCATATTAGGGCCACCGACAAGTATTTACCCTTCTTTTTCCAACTCTCCCTTCTCTCCAAGGGAGAATGAGTATACAAAATAATGTGAAGGAAATGAAAAGCAGCCTTAAAACTGCTTGTTTAAAGGTTGAAAATAACTTGTCACACAAGTAAAGAGGAATTTGTATTGAAATAAACTGAACATGCACAGTTGAAAGCCCTCAGAAGGAAGGAAGGATGGAAGGACAGGAAAGGACAGGACAGTACAGGAAAGGTCAGGAAAGGACAAGAAAGGGGAGGAGAAAGGCAGGTTTTTCATGAATAGAAGCCATCCATGATTGTAATTCTGCTGTACTTGATGTTAAGTAAACTGAATGGATTCATAAATAATTATCTGCAAATAGAATTGTGTATTTGAAAATAATATATTACACAAATCATGCACAGAGACACAGATTGAACAAAACATTTACTTGTCAAACCAAGTAAACTGTTTCCAGTTAAATGCATCCATAACATTAGTTTTGAAATAATTAATTTAAATATAAATGTAAGTAATTTTAAAACACATTCTTTTTATCAGATTTGGAATGTCAACTGACATGTTTTGAAAAAAAAAACGTCATAAATCAGGAACCTTTAAATCTTTTAAGTGAAAAAAAATTAAGATTCCTATCTTATATTTAATTGATAATCTACGTTTTTCACTATTAAAGATTTTTTCACTATAAACTGGTATTATTACTCTCTTTTATGCAATAGATCTCTTTTAATAGTAAATATTGTGCTAGAAAAAAATTTGTATTCATCCTGATTATTGATAAAAATGGCTAGAGAATTAGGATGCCATCATTGATTTTCTAGATTAAAAAAAAAAACTAAATCCTTTTTTAAAAGATTTTATTTATTTATTTGAGAGAGAATGAGTACAGCATGGGGGAGGAGGGGCAGATGGAGAGGGAGAGACCAGCTCCCTGCTGAGCAGCGCCTCAATCCCAGGACTCTGGCATCATGACATGAGCCAAAGGCAGACACTTAACCAACTAGGCCACCCAGGTGCCCCCTAAAAATGTCTAAATCTTAAACGTAGAGCTTTTGAATCCCAGAGTGCAAAAGAGCAAAGAAAGGTAGGAAGACTTATAATTTACCCTATGATTTTATAAATCATCAGATGAAGAAGAGCAGATCTTTCCTTACATCAAAACAGTGCATTAATAATAGTATTTATTGGGCAGCCCGGGTGGCTCAGCAGTTCAGTGCCTGCCTTGGGCCCAGAGCATGATCCTGGAGGCCCGGGATCGAGTCCCACATCAGGCTCCCCACATGGAGCCTGCTCCTCCCTCTGCCTATGTCTCTGCCTCTTTCTCTCTGTCTCTGTCTCTCAATAATAAATAAATAAAATCTTTAAAAATAATAATAATAATAGTATTTATTTGTTCAATTTTATTCTCATGGATGCAAAAATATGTTTGATTTCAAAAGAATGAATATATTTTAAATTCCATTGTTTCCCAACAGATGAAATAATGCTAAAAAGAGCAAAGGATGGGATCCCTGGGTGGCTCAGTGGTTTAGCGCCTGCCTTCGGCCCAGGGCATGATCCTGGGGTCCTAGGATCAAGTCCTACATCGGGCTCCCTGCATGGGGCCTGCTTCTTCCTTTGCCTGTGTCTCAACCTCTCTCTCTCTCTCTCTCTCTCTCTCTGTGTCTCTCATGAATAAATAAATAAAGTGTTAAAAAAAATGGTTAAATAGAAAGGAGATAGCAAATAATTTTTTAAGGTTTTATTTATTTATTCATGAGAGATACCGAGAAAGAGGCAGAGACACAAGCAGAGGGAGAAGCAGGCTCCGTGCAGAGAGCCCAAAGTGGGACTCAATCCCGGGACTCCAGGATCACACACCCTGAGCTGAAGGCAGATGCTTAACTGCTGAGCCACTCAGGCATCACAGCAAATAATTTTTTAGCATATGTGTTCAATTATATGAAGATTAACTATTAGGGATAAAGAAACCACATTTATTGAGGGTTGCCACTAAAGAACCAGATATATCTTAAGTATAAGACACTTTGAGAAATAGAAAGTCACTTGGTTCAAAATAGTACTAGATTAATCCAAAGGTCAAGTATCTGAATTTGAATTTTTAGATTTGCATTCTCCACTTAAAGATCCATGACTAAATCCATGGTAATGAGATGATTTAATTTTCAATTTGATGAAATAATGTGCACTTTATTTATTACTTTTGATAAATGGAAAAATCTATATTGTGATAATCTGAAATCTTGTGATAATCTGATAATCTTGAAAATAAAATGATTCAAAATTGATATAAAAAATAAGTAAATATAAATCAACATAGAGGCAGAAACAGATAAATTGGTGCAAGACCATCTAATGCATGATACTTTATTTAACTCCATCAATTATTATCTGAGTCCAAGAACTCAGGTCCCTTCTGTGGTATCTTCCAGACCATGAATAACTAGAAGTAAGCTAGAACTTTTCAACTCCAGATCTCTTATTACATTGGATGGTAGTGTGGGCTTCTGATCCTTTTAATAATCTCTTGCCCAAACAGAACAAATTCATCAAAGGTAGTGTAATTTCTGTGGGTTTCTGGAACCTCACTGAACATACTCTCTAAGTTCATTCTTCTGGAATCTGTCAAGCTAGAATCCAAATGTAAGGAAGAAACACTGAGTGTTAGAGGTGATGGTATGGAATTAAAACATTTTTTAGATCATTTAAAACTATGTAGACTAGAAATTTGTGGGCAAACAAATAGTATTCTACAACTTTAGACTTAAAATTATTTTCATCATTATAGCTGACACATGATTTGTAAAATAAATAATGATAGTAGAACTTTATCTGCTTCTCAGAGTTAGAAGCTTCAAGAGATAATTTACAAGAGAAATCCTCCGTAAATTTTTAAATCAAACTGCTTTTAACTTTTTTTCATTTTTATAGATATTTTGAGTACCTATCATTTATAAAAAGGAATTAAAATATGTTATATATTTAAAGATTATATATAAGTTATAGATATTGGATAACAATAAAAATAAATTTATTCCAATTCGCTTAGATAAGCAAGCCACTACATTAAAGAGATTTATTAGTTTTATGACATTTATGAACACGAGTCACATGAAAATAAGTAAATCAAACCACTGAAAAAAAATCATTTCTTATAAAGGTTTACTTCCGCACACATATTAGACTATGACTATGACTGTAAACCTATTAGAAACTGAAAAGTTCAGTCTAATTCTGTAGAATGCCCCATTTCTGTGAATTCGGTGTGCCTTCATTCACACGGCAGCCTAGGGTGTCTAGTATTGGTTTACTGATGCAGCAGCTGAGTGTATGTTTAATACAAGGACCAAATTTCCAGGCCCCTTTCCTGGGACTTGATGACATCCATCTCTGCTCGCCATCTGATTCTCCTCTTCCATCTCCCACCTTCTCCCCCACCCACACAGACACCTCCTGGCAAACTTCAGTTAGTTGCAGGAGTGGTTGACTGATGCCATACTTACATATATAACTGCCTGAGGGGTTTTAAAACTAAAAAAATCAGCCATATTGCTCTTGTTCTCTGATTTTTGAAGTGCCCTGCTTTCCAGTGGCCAGCCATTAATTCAACAAATAATGACAACATCTGATTGCATGCCGGCCACTGAAGCTTGGGATTTAGTCATGAATAAACTGAAAACTGCTTTCACGGTACTTTAGCATTTATAAATAATACACAAACATGTTAGATGTCAGGCAGTGAGGAATGAGATGATGAAAAAAAAAAGCAAGGTAAATTAAGAACCTACCTACTTTCTGAATGGAGAAAAGAGCCTATTATGGAAAGAAAACATATTAGTTATGATATCGAAAGTTTCTTGCTACAGTATCTTTCAGTTCTCTGTGTGTATAAAAGAGTAATGACTTTATCTCACCCCCTTAAGGATATTTTCAAAGAACAATAGTTTTTCTAAATAAAAAGGATCTTGGATTAAATCACTTTACTGAAAAAAATAAATAAATAAAAAATAAATCACTTTACTGACTAATTATAGCAATTCAATGCATACTTCTAATCATGTTAAAATTTAAATGCTACTACTAATAAAATTAAAATGATTTTCTATAGTCTCAGAATTATTATAAGTCTTAGTAAAGTGGAAGGCTGGTTGTTATATATCAATAATCTGTTTAATTCCTGCATATCTGACTTATAGGAAAATTGCACACTTGACCAGTAAGAATCTTTTTGTAGCATGCTACATATTACTCTGCCGGTGGCCTTTTCAAGGTGACTTTCTCACTGTTTTAGTGAACTCTGATTAAATAGTAATCACTTCTATATAATCCATTATTTTTCTTCTTGCTATCACACTAGTGTAGAAACCTCTCTCTATTTATATCTATACTGATAGAAGTACATTGATATATGGAGATACAGATATATATTCTGCAAAGTAACGTATTAAAGGAAAACTAGAAAGGAGGTCACATTTAAGGATATCAGAAATCCTTACTTTGACATTTACATTTGAAGTGAGTAGCTTGGAAGAAGGAAGTAAATAGGATGGAAGCATAAAAAGGTGAAGAGAGAGAATTATGCACAAAGAACTGCATAATCTTTCTAGGATGGCCTCATCTCCTCCCAGTGTGATGATGTGGGATATTCCCTGCCCTCTATTTAGGCTACAGCATGAGGACAGTAGCTTTGTTAATGGTAATTCCATCTGAGGAGCTTTTCCATGATTACCTCCCATCCAGCATTCTTCACCTCCCATCATCTCTCCATCAGATTCTTTCCAGTCTTCTAAAAATGAGTTATTACTTTGTGATCTGAATTGTCTTTAAAAACCTACTTCTGGGGCTCCTGGGTGGCTCAGTCAGTTAAGCGTCTGCCTTTGGCTCAGCTCATGATCTCAGAGTCTTGGGATCCAGCCCCTTGTCCAGCTCCCTGCTCAGCAGAGAGCCTGCTTCTCCCTCTCCCCAACCCCCACTCATGCTCACTCTCTCCCTCTCAATTAATAAAATCTTTTAAAAAATAAGTAAATAAAATTTAAAAAATATTTCCATGTTCCGATTCGATAAAATTTTTTATTGATCTTGTTTTTTTTTTTTTTTTCCAGCCATGTTAGCCTTGAGGGTTCTATCAAAGTATGGGCATTCTGAGAGCATGAGCAATATTAATCCAACAGATATTAACACTGTAGATGTTGACACATCTTAGTAGGTTGAAATTAATTAAACCTTAATACATATTCCAAGACCTGACAGAGAAATTAGGGAATAAATATGGGAAATGACTTGATTATGGTCATGGAGGTACCACCTTGTATGAGCCTGCTTCATTCTCATGGTTTTTTAAGCCATCTTCTGCTTATTCACTTATTTGGTTTTCAGTTAGCATCATCTTATAAAATCATATTTAGCTGTCATCTGCAAGTCAGCTCACTTTCAAGTCTCAAATGATTCTCTACCACTTTATAAATAGTTACTTGCTAAAACCTTTTATAGCTGTATTCCTTTAAAAATAGAAGAACACTCAACCCAGAAATAATTACTTGCTAAAACCTTTTATGGCTGAATTGCTTTAAAAATAGCAGACCACTCAACCCAGAATATGATTATATACAAAAGTTATACAGGTTTCTCTGATATTTGAAAAAAAAATATTGCCATGATAGTTTTATGAGTTAATTTTTGACTATTACTAAAATGATCGATGCTATCATTGTTAATACACATTTTGAAATAGCAATCTGTGAGAGATTTAATGCTGGTACTTTCAAAATCTCACCCCATATGTTGTACCTAAATCAACATTTTGATAACTTGGCTTTCTGAATTTTACATTTTCCTTTTACCTGGATACTCAGGGATAGCACTGTTTGCTTAGAATGGATTTCATTCTTTTGGATTTTTCAGTGTTCTCTATAGAAATATTTGGGATATATTTCTATTTTTAGTAATATATTAGAAAATGCTAATTTTCCTAGACATGCTTTCCTGATGAAAATTTATCAGCTCTAATCAGAGTTTTGCACACATTTTTTCCCTAGTGAATATTTAATTGGCATACCTGGATTCAATGTTTTCCTACTTTATTAAACTCAGCTCTGAAACTGGAAGATATATTTAGACTATGCAATAAGTTTAATTATTAAAATATCTTAGGTCGTGTAAAACATTTGAGGACTGTAAAAAAAAGATAATTTTAACATTTCTTAAATTTGTTTTTCCATTTCCTTATATAAGCCTTCAAAGACAACAATCATAAAACTCTAAGCAAATTTATACAAGTTACTTTATATCTTCTGCCTCCTAAACTATGCTAGATGAAAAACTGACCCCAGAGACAGAAAGGCCACAATCAGTCTTGTCAACATATTTAGGAAGCTTTTCCAGAATCCTTCTAAATGTTTTCATCCTAAATGAGATGTCAGTAAATGGTAACACTCCAGACATGCCTCACTTTGTGATTTATTGGCAATTTTTTACAAATATTACTTATTTGTGTGGAGGGACTCAGAGTTGATCCTGCTTGATAATGAAGATACCACCATGGATAGCTAGAAGTTTCCTCCAAATAAGGGAATCTAGGACTGTAAACCAGTTATCAGTGGCGAGAGAGGCAAATATTCAATCTGGGTTGGGATGTGAGGCTGAAAACGACATGTGAAATGGGAATGTTTGGATGAGGTGTGGGAATCCAGCTTGAGTTTCTGGGCTCTGATATTGCAGATTGTGGTGGCATCCAGTAAGCTTTCCTGAGCATGCTGCTTTTGATCTACAGGGTCCTTTAACACTTTGGCTGGTAGTGAGACCCTCGGTACCTACATAGATGGGGGCATATTTTAGATACACAGAAAGGAAGGAGACCACCAAAGATATTTAAAATTACTTTCTAGAGGTTTATTTTGATGAATAAATGTATGACTTATAAGAAGAATAAAAGTTAATTCTCCAGATTTAGGCTTGTTTGGGTTTGAATTCTGTTCTCCCACTTACTGTTGTGTGACCTTTGGTAAGGTGTTTAACTTTCTTGTGCCTCAGTTTACTCACCTATAAAATGAGAACAATACGGTATAATGCATGAGACTATAACCAACAGAAGAGCCTGGCGTGAAGAAGACAGCTAAAATCGAGTATTTATTATCATCGTGATCATCATTTCCATTATTTTACTTCAAACAGGCCCTACTTGCCCTTGATGATATGAAGGGCACTGTTGGGGGCAAGTGAGGGAGGAGGGACTCATGATTGAATCTTAGGCATGTAATGCTGCCTCTGTTCAAAGATGATCAATGGGCACATTGGATAAATTAGTCAACTCAGATGAGGTCACATTGTTAGCCAGAGTAACAACTGAATTTAACCTCCAAATCCTTCCTATTCTAGGCAATGGTTTTATTTCCTTCTCCTTCTTATACACGTAACCCTAGCAAGTGTATTCAAAAGTTTATAAAATACCGTTGTTGGCTGTCTTCCACATTTTAGACCTACATGGAAGCTGCCGTAAACCTCCCAGTAGGGAGGATATTAGCAAAATTCATAGAACCTACTGCTCCTGGGACACAATTAGGTATCAGGGAAGGTGGAGTATGAATCGCACTGAGACTGGAGCTCAGCTATGGAATGCCTGGGGATATGCACTGTGGAGAATTCTCCGTAGTGTCTTTGTGAAAGTAATACAATCCTACTTCTGGTTGGTTATTGTTGTTGTCGTGTGTAGTCCTAAATTAGCAAATGCTTACTTAAATTATGAATCTTAATGCCAATTCACGTAACTTATTTTTTAAAACAGGGTCAAAATTCAGTCAAGTAGAACAACTGCTGTATATACATAGAATTGTATAATTTAGTCTCCTCTGTATGACCATCTGTATTACCCATTAAAGACTCTCCAGTTTCTGCATTATTCTTACTGAATATCTTCAGCTCCTGCTTAGGTGGTTTTATTTTAGTTTGGTTTTATTCTTTTTAAATAAATGTCACACTTCACTAACTATTACAATGTGAGTGAATAGCACAGTTGCAAATATGAGTTAATAGCTAAATAGTCTTGGCAATTACTTTTCAATAGAAAGAGATATTTGGGAAAGAAGTAAATGCAGCTAGAGATTTTATAGACATCTGGCTTCCATGAATATTCATAAACCTGTATATATACAGCCATACAGCCCATATTTTATGGAGTCTATTAAGATTCTCTAAAAATGGGGATCCCTGGGTGGCTCAGTGATTTAGCGCCTGCCTTCAGCCCAGGGCATGATCCTGGAGCCACGGGATCTAGTCCCACATCAGGCTTCCTGCGTGGAACCTGCTTCTCCCTCTGCCTGTGTCTTTGCCTCTCTCCCTCCCTCTCTCATTCTCTCTCTGTCATGAATAAATAAGTAAATCTTAAAAAAAAAAGGATTCTCTAAAAATGATTAAAGGAAGAAGTATTTCCTTATATTTCTGGTTTCTTGAAAAGGAAAAATAGAGAAAGAGGGAAAAGGTGCAATAATGCTATCCCTTGAAAATTACTTTATTTCCATTGCAGAAAATAGCCATTCACTTATTCTCCAGTTACTATGCACTTAATTACCATATGAATGCTCTGTAATTATATACCCATCGTTGTCCTTTAGATTACATGATTGTGTGTAGTGCTACTATGCAGTTCTTAGTGTAATTACCCTACAAAGGTTATAACAATTTTTATATTGTGAATATAAAGTGTTATCATATAATTTCATGGTAATCCCTACTTTCTTAGCACAGATTAATTACATTTCATTATTGCTCCTTCTTATCATATGTGAAACATCGTGATTGTTATGCCATTCAGGTCAGTAAAATGCTTAAAACTCAGGGGATGGAATGTTTCATAAGAAGGAAGATTTTGTTGGTAATAATATTTATAGGCTCTTGCCACAGTGGATATTTTTCGGATCAGTTTTGGTTCTTTTTCCTTCTTGTCTTAAACTTTCAACTGGGTTGTCAGCTCTCTGAGAGCTGGTGGCCTTTCTCATATTTCTGTCCTCTCCCTACAGCTCTCAGTATATAATTAGGCAGATGCATGTTCCTCAGCAAATAACCAACTATGGATTCACCATTTCCATTTATTGTCATGGTTAAATTACTCATGTTGTTCAAAACAGGATCACCATATTGTTTTACCAGCTTTACTTTCCATAAATTCTAACTATTCTTTCTGAATGGTTACTGGTTGATCTGGTTAGACTCTTTCATCTTTGACATCCAATCCCTTCCCCTTTCCATGCCCTACAACAAAAAGTGTCCTATCACTTATGTTTTCTTTTAATTTGTTTTCTTTTAGTCTACCACATTTTTAAAACTTTCAGTTCCAATAACTATTAAGCCAAATTTAAAATCTGGAGAAAAAAAAAAGGGTTATTGGGTTGTGGGTCTCTGAATCTGTGTCTATGTCTGTGTGTTAGAAATTAGAAGGCAGTCCTTTTGCTACACACCTTGGTGTTAACTAACCACAAACATCCCTAACTCTGTTTTCTTTGGGAGGAATTATTAAGTTTTTTTTTTTTCAGTAACATGTCACTTAATCTAAGCTGAATATGAAAAAACAAAAAGCGGAACACTATAAACTTCTGCAAAGGTAAATTCAGAGAAATAATTAAGAATCATAGTGTTACAGGAGTCACTTAAAAGTATTGATATATTATGGGGTGCCTGGCTGGCTCTGTAGGTAGAGTGTGTGACTCTTGATCTCAGGGTTCTAAGTTCAAGCTCCATGTTAGGTATAGAGATTATCTAGAAATATGATCTTTAAGAAAAATATATTCACATATTTTACTTAGAAAAATCTTTGTCTTATACAAAGATTACTTTCAAAATGTTTTTAAGTGTTTTTAGTGCTTTAAAGTGGTAAGCTCTTATAGGATAACTATTTTTTAGGGTTCTGGCTGATAAGTATTCTTTCAATGAGCGCTAAACTTTTCTGTCCACTTCAGAGCTTATTTGGTCAGGGTGGAATCCTTAGAACCAAAGGGAGCAGTTGCATACCAAAGGAATCTTCTTATATACCATTCTACTTCATACATTGCTAAATTTCTGCTGGATTAGGAAGTGCTAATGAAGTATTCTTTTAATTAGATTAAATAGCTGAAGAGAGACCTAGAATTTAAATATGAATGTGTAGTGATTATTTGGGAGTATATAGAGAAGTGACACTGGTAAAAATACTGCATATATTTATACATGTTTTGCATAGAGATGCTTGCAATTCAAGGTGGGTTAGAGCTGAGAAGAGAATGAGAGAGAAATGAGGTCACTCTCCAATGACTTACTGTACATTGTTGTCCTGATATTGAGACAATTGGAGAGAATGTGAACTTTGGTTGAATTATCCATTTTATAAATAGCACCATCAGTTGTACCAATTTTTTTTTTCCTGGACTTACATGTAATATGTATCACGATTAAAACTGAAATAACAGAGAACACTGAAGGAATTATTTTGCTTTCCAGTTTATAAGTATCCAATGCTTACATGGTAGTTAAAATAGCAGATGACAAAGTCTCCTATTAAAGAAGGTTACTTTCTCATGTGTTCAGGAATCCTGGAGTTAGGATTAAGAAATCTTTAAGACAGAGACGGAGAGGGAGAGAGATAGAGAGAGAGATAAGTGGGGGCAGGGTGGAGAGGGAGAGAATATGCATGCAAAGTATTGGGTCCCTAGAATCCTAATAGTGGTGCAGAAAACAATCCAGTTGAACATATAAGTCAAGCAACTTCTGCATGCTCCACATCTGAGGCCTAATAGTAGGAGACAGAACATTTTCAAAGAAAGGCACTGGGAAGCAACTCTGGCAGGGTCAGAGTATAGTGAGCAGCTCTCTGTCTCTGAAATTCAACATAGCGTCAAGTGTGAAGCATGTGAACTGGGGAAAATGAAATGTCTTCCATTTGAATATCTGTAGAGAAAGAGTTCTGAGTCTAAAATGATTTCTGCCTTTTTTAGAAGGAAAAAAGTGGCATGGCTTAACGGCATGCAATTTAGGATTATTTGTTAAAGTGCAAATTCTAATATCTGCCTATTTCACAATTTTATCTTAAGCAAACATTTCTTTTACATTCTTTGGATTCCATTTTATGCCATGAGGCCAATCAACTGCATTGAATAATGTGCCTCTGACATCCTAGGAAAAAAATACTGAAAGCATTAAAGGGTAGAGAATTTTCTTTAAAGCATTGAAAGTAGACCATGAATTCCTTTTAATAGAAGTGTCTATAAAGAGAAAACCTATTTAGCCTAGTTAGCAAATTAACTAGAATTTCTAAAATATTGTAACTGTAGTATATTTGCCATTAGGTTAGAAAAATCCTTTTGTTGAAGCATAACATAAATAGGAAAGTTTAAAATCACCAATTTACAGTTCAATACGTTATCATCAGGTGTACACACCAGGGTAAACCCACATGCAGGTAAAGAATAAACATTATTAGTAGAGCATCACATGCTCCCTGATGGTCTTCATCACTATCCCCTCTCTTCTCCCCAAAGATAGTCCTTTTTGACTTCTAGAACTCTAGATTAGTTTTGCCTTTTAAATTTTATATAAATAAAAAAATAGTGTATATATTTTTGCTCCAGATTTTTTTCTCCTTACTTCTGTGAGATTCATCCATGTTATTGCTTATAAGCTGCACTGTTTCCATTTTATTATTTATCTATGATATTAATGTGTGTATATATACATACATATATTTGCATGTATAGTTCACTGTGTGAGTGAACCACAGTTTATCTTTCTTCTTGCGATGAACATTTGGATTATTTTCAGTTTGGGACTATTTCTAAAAAGGTTGCTGTGCATATTATCTACATATTTTTGAGCACATATGCATGCTTTCCTCTTGGATGTATATTAATAGTGGAAATGCTAGGTCATAAGGTGTGGGTATGTTCAAATAGAGTAGATACTGTTAATTGTTTTCCAAATCAATTGAACCAATTTATATTTCTACTAGTAGTATATGAGAGTTTCTGTTATTTGTTGTCAATTAGGTGGAAGTGCAGTGATATTTCTTTGAGGTATTAATTTGTACTTCCCTTTTTTAAAAAAAAGATTTTATTCATTTATTTGAAAGACAGAGAGTGAAAAGCATGAGCAGGGAGAGGGGCAGAAGGAGACAGAGAGGGAGAAACAGATTCCCTTCTGTGCTCCAAGTTAAATGTGGGGCTCAATATCAGAACCTTGAGATTATGACCTGAGCCAAAGCTAGTCATTTAACCGAACAAGCCACCGAGGTACACTTAAATTGTATTTCTCTGAACACCATTGAGTTGTATATATCCTCACATTTTTAATCTTAGTCTAAAGGAGATTTAATTTATGCACCAAAATTACATATAGTTAGTAAATTGTAGGGAAGTAGTTAACTTTATCCTTTAGCACTCTAGGCAAGGAGTTCCTTGCTACACTGTGACATAGTGCAGTCATCAACCATCAGAATGTTAGCCCAATTTTTTCTATTTTCTAGGGTCTTCTCAGGGATGTGGTTATAAAAACAAAATTCAAATAAATAAATAAATAAATAAATAAATAAATAAATAAATAATATTAAAAAATAAAAAAATTTCCAAAATTTTGGATTAAAGATTAGATTTTAATTAAGGATCACAAAGTTAGTTGAGAAATATGCTATTTTAGTGTCACCTGGATGGCTCTGTTGGTTAAGTGTTGACTCTTGATTTTGGCTCAGGTTATGATCTCAGGGTCATGAAATTGAGCTCTGCATTGGTCATGGAACCTACTTAGAATTCTCTCCCTCTCTCTCCCCTGCCCCTCCCACCCCTGCTCACATGTGCCTTCTCTTGTCTTTCAAAAAAAAAAAAGGAAAAAGGAAGGAAGGAAGGTAGGAAGGTAGGAAGAAAGGAAGGAAGAAGCTATTTTACTTAAATCCAATCCTTTTACAACTATTGAACAACGTAGTCCTTTACTCATCGGTGAAATTTGTTTAATAAGAACACCATTTCTTATGTTCCCCAGTTCCCAAATTCTAGTTCCTCAGCCAGTCCCATGGGAATCACCTGGGTCCCATTTCAGATTAATGAATTTAGAATCTAGGCATAAGTGGGCAGTGGTAACAAGAATGAGTACTGGAATTTACATTTGCAAATAAATCACTTATATGATTTTGATGAATTATCCACTATGGATAAGGACATCATGTGAAGATCTTGGAAGGATACATAAGCCAATTTCTCTGTCCCATCGGACAACAGGATGAAAGGATGACATTTAAAGCAATTGGAGGGGGCGAAATGAAAAGAGCTCTTTGTCAGTAAGAGGTACTGAACAACCTAAACTAATGAGAGTTATTCTTTAGAGATTTCTGCACTGAATAGGGGCAAGAAGATCATATAAGCTGCTGATCATACATTCTTCATAAATACAAACAATTCGTAATGTGTACACTATAGCCACCAAGCCTGGATCAAACAGACACCATCATGGATAGATACTAACACTGACTTGGTTTTTAGATCTTCAAGTCTCTCACCTTCCGAAAGTGCTACTTTTCTTAAATATAGCCAAAACCATGTTAATTGACTGAAGCATTGAATCACAATGAGGGTACTTGGCATAATGCAAGAGCAAGCATAAGAATGCTTGAAATAAATTTCCATAAATATGAAGCAAAGCTGTCAATAAATTTAATTTCTGTCTGATTTAATAAAGGGCTAGATAAATATACAAACATGAGGATTATAAATTATGTTTTAATTTTCCTCACCCACTATAACTGTCTTACAGCAGGTTAAAGTTTATAAATTGAGATTTTTATCTCAGCTAATCTCATTTAACATTGCTTCACAATTACTTAGCTAAAAGGAAATTGCAGCTTCTAAACACAAAGTCTGAGATTGATCCAACCAGTTCTTTTGCTTAAGATTATTGTATTATGAATTTCAATATTCTGAATGTGTTAAAGTATATGTTCATATATAAACATACATATACACTTGTCTGTTCTTCAAAAGACTGAGTCAGAATGTCTAATTACAAAGATAGTGTGGCTATTGTATTATTACATGATCTTTATTTTTTTCATTCCCACTCAAGAGGGATAGAAATATTTGAAGATGTCTCCTCAAGTAGTTGAGAAAACTGTCTATAATGTACAGTAAGAAACACCTTCCAGGGACACTTCGGTGGCTTAGTTGGTTAAGCATCTGCCTACAGCTCAGGTCATGATCCCAAAGTCCTGAGATGAATCCCTAATTTGGGCTCCTTGCTCCATGGGGAGCCTGCTTCTCCCTCTGCCACTCCACCTGCTTGTGTTCTCTCTCTCTCGCTCTGTGTCAAGTAAATAAATAAAATCTTTAGAAAAGAAACATCTTTCCAAATAAAAGGCTCACACCACATGGAGTTTTTATCTCCATGAGGAGGGAAGTTTGGCTGGGAAGTTAGGCTCTCAGCTAGGAGGGGAACCACAAATAGTCTAGACTTCTGTTCACTTCCCACCCATGATGGATCAGTTTCCCAGTTCACTTTTCTCTTGGTATTCCATGAGAGACACATCTCCTTGTTTGCTCACTTGTCCGGGTGTTCAGAAATAGTGGCCCTGTTCTGCTGTGTGTAGAGGGAAGCTTCTTTGCACCACAATGAGCTGATGCAGAGGTAGGATTCCCCACTTACCATATACTACCCTGTTCTCCAGATGAAAAAGGTGCAAGGAGAAGAAACAATAAATGACGACCAAAGAAATCTTGAGTATTTCTGTGCATTTCAGAATAGTAGTAATATTGTCTATTAGAAGGAAACTAAGGAACCTGGTTAATTTAAACTCTGAAATTCAGAACCGCAACTAGCATTCTATCAATATAACTTACCTCTTTTTTTTTTTTTTTTTTTTTTTTTTTTTTTTTTTTTTTTTTTAGCAGATGAAATGATGCCTGACTGGCAAAAAGAGGAATCAATAGCACTATTAAAGAATTCTAGTTACATGTTATCACAAACTGATTTTGTAAATTAATCTACTTATTGATTGGCTGTTTTTATATGTGGGTGTTTTAATCAATTTACTTATTTTTATATGTGTTTAATGACTGACCATTTTTAAATATTAAGTGAAATGGTTACATTTATTGTGACAAAAGAAAAGCATGTTGTATTATAATGTATTTTTGTCTGTTGTGCGTTCTTCCTAGATGTGTGTCACCACTATTGTGTGAATTCTGAATCCTGTACCATTGGAGATGACGGAAGTGTTGAATGTGTCTGTCCAACACGCTATGAAGGTCCAAAATGTGAGGTTGACAAATGTATAAGGTGCCATGGGGGGCACTGCATTATAAATAAAGACAGTGAAGATATATTTTGCAAGTAAGTGGACATACAGCTTAATTTATTAAAGCATTTGAAGCCAAAAGGTTGTAGCAGTTAAGCAATAAATGTGAAAGTCATGTAAATTCTTTTTTATCCTAGAATTCTATAGAGTGACCATTGCGTCTTTGTTTTGTCTTATTTTGGTTTGATTATAGATCAAATTCAGTTCATTTCAAGTAAATTAACTTATTCAACACCTACTATGTGCTGCTAGAGAACATGAAAATTCATCATATAATCATGTAATGATATGGTCAGATCGTTCCCTCTATAGACTATTCCTAATAATAAGCAAGAAATATGAAATGTAACATACCTTCAAAAAGCTATTCGTCATAGCCCTAAATTAGAATAGCTCAGGCTTTTAAATGTTTCATTATTATCATTGATGATGAGTGTTTATTTTTCTGTTACAAAATGAGCCTGTGGGGAAGAAACAAAAGACCTGTCTACTGGAAATACATTTTGATCTTCCAGGTTTTATCTGACTTTAAGTATTATGGTCCAAAATAAGTAGAAGGAATAATGTTCCCTAGGAGGCAACTACAATATAAACGTTGAAGTTAGACTTTGGTTACGTTGCCTTTTGCCCTTTGGCTTCAAGATCAAGTGAATGGAAAACAGAGCATCGCAGCTACAGGGTAATGCCATTCGGATTCCTGTCGCGAAACAAGTTGATGCCACTGAGGTTAGAGTTCAGTCCTTACTCTGAACTTCTTTTAAAAACCTTTTAAAAGAAGGGCTTATGAAGCACTGGTCCCCATCACTTGTCTTGCTTAGGAGTATAATAAATGAGAATATGAGATAGAGAAGCATGCTGTAAAGTGTTCATGCCATGGCTTCCACTGAGACAGCTCTGTGAGGATGCCAGCCCTGAATTATGTTGCTCTGCCAAACAAGGCCCAATAAAATTTTATTACAGACAGCATCAACATTTTTTTTATTTTTTATTTACTCTCATTTTAGAATTTACTCTAAATATGATTTGTATTATCATTATGAATAACATTTACTCAAACCCTCAAATTGGGTCATTTGAAAGTACATTATTTTTTAAGTAAAGTAATTGAAAATATGACTAATTATAAATGTGTGCCTTTGATAAGTATATAAAAGCAAATGCATTTTCATGTAAACTACCAAAATCATATTTGCTCATTAAGCTCGTCACTTCTTTGTGATGAAACTTTAGCAAGACAGAACTTTGTTTCCATTAGTGAACGAACATACATTTTTCTCTATGTCCAATACACCATATAAGAAATGCACTGTAGTCTCTTGCTTGCAACTCCATTCCATTCATACAGGAAATACTAGACTATCATCTAAGACAGGCTAAAAACTGCAATTGCCTTCCCAGTTTTCCTTAGGAAAGCTCATGTAGAGACAGACACCCTATTTCCATTACAAGGGGAAGTTCCATATGAAGAAAAAGTGAGACTCTTTGGGCTTTCAGTACTGCCTGCTTACAGAGAAAATTAGCTTCACCTAGAAACACCAGAACCTCATAATCTGAGCATGCCACGAAGACACGAAGATCCAACGCTGTAATTTTGGACTCTTAAAGGATCCTTTTGGGAAAGAATATGTCAGATGGATAAATAAGAACAGTTGTTAGCAAATGAGTAGATAGAGGAAGTTTAAAAATAGACGTATAATACTTGATCAAATAGGCTAGATATATAAAAGTGTGATAATACAAACAAGACTCTGGGTATTCTGAAACAAATGAAGACAAACGTGTCTTCATTTCTATGATATTTTTCATCTTAGCATTAAATGACATGTACACTATGTTAGAATTTCTGTCTCATAGGTAAATAACTTACACTAAAACAAAAACACAACTGAATTACAGTAAATCTTTTTCTTAAATATGAAAATTCAAGCCTCCATCTATACTTGTGATTACAGATAGTCAGGTGTGTTTCTAATGCACAGTCTATGAGCTGTCAACTAGAATAGATACTCTGTCAAGTATAATAAATATAATCTTTAAAAATGGAGCTAATTGTATATTTTTCTCCTTTGTGGAAATCCAAGTAAGTATTGATGAAGAAAGACTTGATCATAATTTTGAATAGCCTAAATAATACCTTTTCAATTCTTTGTGTGTAATGGACAACTGGTAATTAACTTTTGGAAAGAGATATATCACAAACTGTGTGTGTGTGTGTGTGTGTGTGTGTGTGTGTGTGTGTGTGACATGCCTCTAAGAAATGAAATTATGAATAAAACTTGCATTAAAACATGAGCTGAACTCTTTGAAGCATTATAATGATTTGAGTAATTTGTATTTCACATTTGAAATATATACAAATGTCTGTCTTCAATTTAGGATGCAAATAAAACTATTAGAAGGAGAAAGAGACAATATCTTTTATAACTCCTGAAAGCAGGAGATAAAAGCAATGAACACTTAGAATTTTTTCTTTCTGTTAAAAGCTGGTATTTGGTGTATAGTTATCTTTTTTGTAGGAAATTCTTTAATATAAAATGAGCTATGTTTTCTCTCTGGCGTTGTCCTTTTCATAGAACAAGAAACTGTAACTTTTTGCTTTTTGATTTTTAAGGAGGCTGAGATGGGGGACAAGGAAATCCAGATCCATTTAACATATCAGGCACCAATACCATTAAATGTATACTTGTCTCACTTTGTATCCATATTCAGTGCCTCTAGTTTTAAGGCATTCTTTGCTAAATCTTAGGAACTTTTAACTACTGCTTCCTTCTTCATGTTTGGCTCTACATTCACATATCTCCTTTTTAGAGTGTGTACATAGTTGACTCATTGCTTCTGTTCATCTTGAAAAGAAATGTGATTTTTAAAATCCAGGCTCTTAAAAAATACCTTTAAATTAAACACCTGGAAAAAAGATAAGCCATTTGGTGTTTTTTTCAGCAGCCTCACCACCTACATGAGGTGAAATAAACATTCACGGAATGAATTAATCAGGATCGCTAACTGATCATTTTAGGCATCTAGCCGATCATTGGGAATTACCCTGTGATGGATGTAACACAATAAATGTCCATCACGGAGAGGATCAAAGTGATCAGTGATATTGCAACCTGATTTACATGTCAAGCTTATGTCCAGATTTATGGTGACACCACTGATTGCTTCATGACACCTAGTGCAACATGATCTCATAATCAGAATAGTGGCATGATCTGTTGTAATTCTGCTTTGAGCCAAGGCTTATATGATTCTATCACCCTATTTCTCATACAAGAGATCTCTTACTATTTTAGGATGTGGATGTACTTTTGTCTTTTCCCCCAATAATTTCCAACGTCCAATCTAATATTATGCGTTTATACCAAAATATAACATGGCAAGTAAGAAATTTCTGTATTTTCCCATTAATGTCATGCTTGTTTTTTTTCCATAGCAATAGCCATAGTGTTTATTCTTATCTCAGACATGTAATGTACTGTGAATTAAAATAGTTTCCATAATTTTCCCAAGAAAGCCTAACTCATTACCTTGTTGCCATCCTACATATTGTTCCTATAACACTACTGTTTATTTTTTCAATGAACTTACCATGATT
Organism: Canis lupus dingo; assembly: GCF_003254725.2. Taxonomy (NCBI): domain Eukaryota; kingdom Metazoa; phylum Chordata; class Mammalia; order Carnivora; family Canidae; genus Canis; species Canis lupus. The sequence goes on along the minus strand of NC_064261.1, from coordinate 43,531,298 downwards.
TTTGTGTGTGTTAGAATAAAAAAAATGACATTAATTACAATACATAATCAAAGAGAAACAGTGGGATAAAATGACTATCAGATAATCCTATATTTTCTTACAAAACCTGGAATCTGAAACTCCTAACAGTTTGTTTGGACCAGATTTTACAGTTTACGAGAAATAGCTGAAGCATTTGCTTCCAGAATATTTGATCATGTGATTTTATAATTCACACCAATGTCACCAAACCCTAGTTATATGAAAAGGGAATAAATGAATGCTAATGTCTACCTGTAGTGTAAGTGATAGACATTAGAGCATATTTTTTCACACATATATATAGCTATATTAAAATTTTATATTAAGAAAATGGGTTGAAAATTTGAAAATTACTAAAAGAAAACATTTGTCTTTCATCATTTTGTTAAAAAAAGAAAAAAAAAAAAACTTTGCCTCCAGGAAGTCTGTCTTTCTGAAAACTTACTTTTAGCCAGGCCTCCATTACTCCTCTATGATGAATATTCTCATCTGCAGAGAGTTTATGTCAGCTTTCAACAATAATGATGCCAGTAACAATGAGATTTCTTTTTTCTTTGTTGCTGCAGCTGCACTAATGGAAAGATTGCCTCTAGCTGTCAGTTATGTGATGGCTACTGTTACAATGGTGGCACATGCCAGCTGGACCCTGAGACAAATGTACCTGTGTGTCTGTGAGTATTGTATAATGTTGTGGGCACTTTGTGGAATGACTTTGTATGTACATGGAATCCTTCCTCTATTGTTCTGCATTTTATTTGGTGGTGGAGGGGGTAATCCATTTTAAATGAATGTTTCATGGACATCTCTGATCAAGTATTGTCCCTCAGTGGCTCGTGTGCTGCAAAATCTCCTCCTTCATCAATTTGCTAGTGATTTCATAAGGAAGAGCTCATTCAATTATTAGCATCATACACATTAAAGACATTCACAGATCTTTGAAGTTGGAAATGCCAGGGAAAATTATTCTAATTTCATTGACCTTATTCAGATATGGGAAACCCAGGCATAATCATATTTGTGAACACTTGGTACTTACATCCATTCTTTTCAAAAGAACTTGAGGTATCTTTTCAAATGTATAATGCTATTTGATGTTTGTATCAGGTTTAGAGTGTTATATTACGTAAGCCTATTAAGCCCCTGTCTCCTTTGGAATTCATGAAGTTGAATCTGGGTTTTTAAACATTTGGAAAGTATTGGAGATTCTCTGCTTGTGAGAAAATCTATAATTTAATATTCTTCCCTCTGTCCATAATGGACAACTGGAAATAAAACCATTCCACTTACACGGTTTCTATTTTGAGCTTTCTTTGATCACCGCTGCACTAGAAGGATGACGTCTACCTATGATCCATATCCACGTTCTGTCCCCACCTTGTCAGAGCAGCATGTGATGAGTGTGAATGAGAGAGAAATGAGCGTACTTTACAAAGTTTTATTCATATGTTACTATCTCTGTATGAAATAAATTTGAAACATATTTAGAAAAAAAAAAGTCAGACGCTTTATTTAGCTGTATTTTACTGAAATTCTGCAGATGCTCTGTGGGGTTTAAAAGTCAGCGCTGTGACCAGAAAGAGAACCCTTGTGATCACTACTGTCAGAATGAGGGGATTTGCACTTTAACTGCGTTTAATGAGCCGAGATGCAAGTAGGTTTAACCTTCCACTTTACCACTGCGCTTCGTGTGACATCATTTCAGGCCACAGTTCATTGGTTTAAATCATGAACATCCACATGCATTTCACAGTGTATACTTAATCTCGGGGCTCATCTGTGTCACACACACTTAACCTTTGCTTCACTCACCGACAAGTGTATGCACCACAGTCAGCTAGAGAGTCTAGAAGTATAACAGAAGGAATGAAAAAGCTCATGGAACTAATAAAAATACATTTCCTAGAATAGTTGCATTTAATTAGGGAAGTACAGAAGCGGGGTTTTTAGACCCTATTGCTATAGTCTATACTATATTTGGAATAGTGGCTTCTTTTCAGTAACTGACTTTTCGTTTCAAGTGCTGATGAAATAATAATACATTCTTTTGTTTCCCAAATTTTCACCGAGAACACTCTTTAACCAGAAAGACTTCTTTATAGAAGAAATTGGTACATGGTAAAAATTTTGTTTCCTAATAGTTTAAATCTTTCTCTCCTAATTCAACTAACTTGTCCATGTCAAATAAACTTATTTGCTCTGAGAAATTTCAGGGACCACCTTTGGGGTAACTATCAATGTTCATCATGATGGAAGTTATTTCTGCATTTTGTATTTGAGCTTTAGAGATGGATCATATGTGACATCCCCCTTTATATCCCATGTCATAAACAGAGACCATGACTGGCACCTCATACTAACCCCATGGTGGTATCACAGTGTACTTAGTAATGGTCTTGAAGCACAATTGTATTGAAATTCACATGTTTCATTATCAAAACTCTACAGTTTTGTTCACAATCTATTTTTTATTTAAAAATGTCATTATTTAGATAATTGTCCAAAAAAATATGAGAAGTGATTAAACTAATTAAACAGGGAAAAATTGGTATTCCTTCTTTTTTTCTAGAAGATATTTGAATATGTCAAACCAATATTCCTATATAAACTACATCCAAAAATAACACTTTAAATATTAGTCTACAAAGTGTATGTAAACTGATCTTTTAAGGCATTGACTTTTCATTCATACTCAGGTTTGCACCTGTGTAAGTGAAGACTGAGGAGACTCTTCAGTTCTACCTCAACCTGGCTCCACCCTAAATTTCTTCAGCCATTCAGCAAATATTTATTGACCCTGAAAGTATGCTAAATCCTAGACAAGTGAAGATGAATGGAATTTAACCCCCAGCATCAAGGAGCTCATTAATTAATGGGGTGAAAATTCATACACAACTAATTAACCTATAATAATATAAGTGTGAACACAGGCAAAAAAGAGAGGGCAGTGGAGTCTTAGCAGGGCAAGTGATTTGTTCAGAATGGGAAATGGAAGCTTAACAAAAAGGCAATCTTTTGTGGTTTATGTAGTTCATGACATTCAGTGAGGTTGGGAAGACCATTCTGCAAAGAAAGAATAGCATAAGCGAAGACATGGATGTGAGACTTAATGGCTTATTTGGGGAACTGTGAGTGGTTGTATATTGCTAGAATGAAGGGTGACTGTAGTTGGGAGGGGGAGGGGCACGAAGACAGACACAAAACTGAAAAGATAAATTAGAATCTTATTTATGCCATAGTTAGGGGATTGCATAGGATCCTGAAATGAATGATCAGCCAAAGAGATTTGAGGGAGAGGCTTGAGATGAAGGAGTTGGCTTTTGAAGGTGATGCTCATTGATGTGTGTGGGAGAGCCTTGAAGACCAGCTGCAAGGGCCCCACATGATACGGTTTGGCATGACTTCATGAGAAAAGTGATGGGCACTGGAACCTGGGCAGTGCAACTGGAGGAAAGAAGAGCAAGGGCAAGAGATTCTTGGATATTTCAGAGTTATTAAGTCCAGAGTGATTGTTAGCCAAACATTGATCTAGGTACCCATGTTACTTCATTTTCAGGACACCAGTAATGCCTGTTCTGGGGCCCAGTCTTCATTAATCTTGTCCCTCTTCATTATGTCCAGGCAAAGTACACATAACATTTCAGACCCACCCTCCTTCCTTCCCATAAATAGGTGTAGGACTATGCCTGCCCACAGAATGCCCCTGTGTCCCCAGAATCCATTTTTCATGGGCATAGCAGCCCACAAAAATGTTCTCCACTTTTTACTCTTACCAAGTATCATCAGAGGCACCTGGCCTTATAAGATGATAATCAGCCTATTTTTTAAACTCAGCAAGGAAAAATACATTAATTGGAAAGATTTAGAAGAAAATTATTTTACTTTTGCATATGTTAGTCTCTGTGCATTTGGTTTTATGGGAATTTTGTCCATGCCTTTGTTTTTTACAACCTAAAATGTATTCTGATGGTAGCAGTAATTCTTACTGAATCCCTCAAATATCTTAAGCTATAAAAAGAAGCATAGAGGAGAGAATGACATTCTGCTGTCATTCATTCATTCATTTGCCAAATGTTTATTGATAACCTATAATGAAAGAGACCCTATGTAAATTCGGAAAGATAATTAATAAGAGCTAAAGCTGACTTAGCAAATACTTTCTGCCAAGCACTATGTTAGGCACTTTATATATTTTATATAAAGTTAGAATATTATGCTGTTCTTCTTCTTCTTATTATCATCATCATCATCATCATGTAATTGTTATCCTCATTTCACAGACTATAACACTGAGGTTACATACTAAGAACGGATGGGACTCAAACATTTGTTTGATTGTGAAGTTCATGCCCCGGTGATAACTCTTACACTGTACTACTCTCCTTATGCTATACTAATTCCAACATGGTTTTTACTTTGTAAGAACTTAAAATTTATTTTAGTAGATGAATGGGTTTAAAAAACTTAAAATTCCATTTGGCAATTGTTATAATAGTGAAGTGGGTGATGTGAATTAAGGAAGGCACTTGTCATGAGCACTGGGCATTCTGTGTAAGTAATGAATCACTGAATTCTAGACCTAACGCTAATATTACACTATACCTTAACTAACTGGAATTTAAATAAACATTTGAGACAAACTTAAGAAACAAAAAAAGAAATAAGACCAAAGTGTTGTGGGAAAACATCTCAATAGAGATCAATTAATGATGATTAGTTGGAGAGAAGAAAACTCCATAGATGAAGTGATAGTTTCACAGTAAAAAAAAAAAAAAAATGTATAGTATTTGTACAGATGGGGAATGACTAAAAATCTTTTTTTAAGGAGCTAGAGAATAGGTTTGAAAGTAAGGTTATGGTTGCTGAGAACAGAATTTAGCCTATGTGGCAAAATAGGAGAGAGAAGACTAGAGGGAGATATTGGGGCCACTTGATGTGGTGCATTTTATGCCATGACACGAGAGTGGGTTTATAGGAAGAGGAATAGAGGATTAAGGATGGAATCTAGAAAAGACTACTATTTAATACTGTATTATAAAGGAATCAACAAAAGTAAATGAGAAAAAATAGAAATTGGAGGGAACTTGTCAAAGTAGATTATTTCAATTCAAAGGAGTAGAGAGTATGAAAGAATATCAACAGAAAGAAGAAAGAAGAAAGAAAGAAAGAAAGAAAGAAAGAAAGAAAGAAAGAAAGAAAGGAAAGAAAGAAAGAAAGAAAGAAAGAAAGAAAGAAAGAAAGAAAGAAAGAAAGAAGAAAGAGAAAGTCCAGACAATTTAAGGAGGATACGAAATTATAAATGGTTTATTGGATTTTGCCATTGGATGGCCATTAAGGGAGATGGTTTGAAAGTTCTATATGACAGGAGAATATTAAGCCCTTGGGATATCTTCCTAATAGTCAATTATCCTTATGAGCTTTTTGGAAATACAGATTTCAGCCTCAGATATCAATTGGTAGTGGTCACGTATTTTTAATGAAAAGCTAGTGTGTACTATTTCATCTAAAAGCCTTACAGGAAACAAAAAATTGCTTTAAAAGATAAGATATAGTGCTTGCTTAAGTTTTGTTGGTAGTACATTTTTCTTTTTTTTCATAGAGTGGAAAACTATTTGAATGTGCAGGACTTAATAGACATTTGGAAAGTCTATAAAGTATTCAGATCTATGAAGGTGACAGATTTTTTTTTCCACATGGAAATTTTATTACTGTAGCCTTCAAGTTAAGAAATAGATTTGTTCTTTGAAAGCCTTCACTTTTGTCTCTTGATGGACATTTTCACTTATTACTACATATGGAGGAAAAAGAAAACTCCACAGAAAATCCTAGAGAAAAATAAAATCTAGGATTTTCTATGCTTATTTGGAGAGAGTTTTGATATTTTTAAAGTAAGTGATATTGCTTAGGTTAAAACCAAATCTGAAAAAAATCTAATGTGTGCTATCTTGACAATATTTTGGCTGTTATATGTTTTTTTGTTGTGAGGTTTAAAAATCAATACTGTGAAGAACTATTCAACTCAGTATCAAGTTAACTGTGTATTCCTACTTCTAAGATAACTTGCAAGGGTCAGACTTTCATTTATATGGGATTTAACTTTCTTTAAAACATTCACAGCATTATCTCTCAGCAATATTTACAGTACATTTCCTCTTCCAATAATAAAATCACGTTTGTAGCTACCCTACTTCTCCCATCACTACTAGCATACTTATACACACACACACACACACACACACACACACACACACACAGCCTTGTCACATTACGGCAGGACCATTCCACTCTTAGATGTTCTGCTCAAACAGCTCATTGAACTGAAATGCTTCTCCTTTATTCCATTTACCTGTTATTATCCTAATAGTCTCAACTCAGATACCCTTTGTATGTGGCACAAGGAAAGTGAATAGTAAATCTTAACTGACTGGGGCTTAGCTAAATTTCTCAGAAGAAAAGAATCAAAATTTAATGAGGAAAGTATTTTATAATATGTAATATATATTTGTATATTATATGTTATATATATTTACATATAACTACATATATCACATTAGTCAGACACAGAACCAAGAGGATGGATGTGTGTGTGTGTGTGTGTGTCTGCGCGCGCGCACGTAGAGAGAGAATGAGAGAGAAAACCAGGAAAGTCATTGGTGTAATTCAGTCCAAATCCAAAGTTCTGAGAAACAAGGTAGTTGAGAGTATAAGTCCCAGTCTAAGTCCACTATTGTTTTTGGTTTCTGTTCATTCAGTTTCTTAACACAATTAGATGCTTTTATTCTTAAGTGGTTGCCCAGTGTCCCATTGTCTGCATTTTCCCTACTTTATATAATTAACCATGTATCATTCAGTTATTAGGTGTGCGGTTTTGTTCTTGTGTTCTTGTGTTAACTTTTCCCCCCAAAGATACAAACATGTATCTAAATATGTTTGTAATTTCTCATTTAGTTTTCTAGGACTAACACTCAGAAATGGAAATATTAGGTCCAAATATATCAAATATATGAATGACACTAGCTATGATTTTGGGCAAGTGACTAATGTCTTTTTGTGTCACATTTTCCTTATCTGTAAAGTGATAAGTTTGGGCTAACCATTCACTTATAAGTCTATGAGGCATAATATATTTAAATCTGAGTCCCATTTGAAGTTTTGCTTTCAACCTGGTTTAAAATTTGGTTGGAGTCACAACCACAGATACAAATTCTCCCCAAATCCCTCTAAAACATCTAAGAAGACTCTGAAAAACAAAATGTCCATTAGCAGCAACACTAAGAATAATAGAAAATCTGTTCACACTATGCAGTAACTGAAGAACTAATCATAAAATTTGTGGTTCATGATTAAATATTTTTATTCAGTATTTCTCTATGGTTTCATAATTTATTTTTCTGACACTTTAAAATAATATGCCAAGGTTTAGCTAAGTGTATGAGTAGTCTCTTTACACCTAAGCTCAAAAGATAATAGTTCTTTTCACTTATTTCTTATTATAACCCCTAGTCTAGTATATAAGTCTATAAGAACTAGAATCTTAGGTGTCGGTTTCCTTGATTGGTTCATATTTTGCCCTCTCAGAGAAAACAAAAATACTGTCAATCTTCTCTTCCTATAGCCATTCCTCAACAAGTATTTATTGAGCACCTACTATAAGCCAGACAATATCCTAGGCACCAAAGAGTTAATCTGTGAACAAAACACAAAAATATTTGACCTGTGTAGCTTAAAGGCTAATGGTTATCCCTTATTGGAGAATTTGGGTAATATTTACTTTTTAAAAATAGTTTTCTATATAATCTATATTCTTTTTTAAAAAGAGAAGAAAAAAGGCAGTTTTTAAACTTATTTGTGTCATCTGAAAAAAGAGAACCAAAAAGATCTAACTCTGATAGTGCATGGCTTCTGAAATCCTATCAATTCAGGCACTGACTGTTTTGAAAATGGCAGAGCTCCAAGACATTTCTTATAATATATATTATTGCTTCTTGCCCATGGCAAGAACCATTCTCCATTTGGCCAAAAACAAGATAGTGATGTTAGTTTTTATGTTTTACTTCTTCATTTCAAACAAAAGCTAAAAATAACGTACTATGAGCATTTCCCCCCAATCTATTACCTTTTTTTTTTTCCTTTTTGGTTTACTTAGATTTATATGGGTATCTGGTTTTTTTGTTCATCTTTTTTAGGAAAAAATGGTTTCCAAAAAACTTATCTCCTTTCTTTGATCATTCGTGTGTGAGACTATGTGTGTGTGCTTCCATTTTTCATACTCCACTATGATATTCCATATTTTATGGCTAAAATTGACCTCTCATCTGTGTGTGGCCTTTGGACATGGAACATATTTCTATGAAATTGGCCTGGGAATGTTGCCTGTTGTACACTCTATGGCTTCTTTAAATTTATATGTCTGTTTCTCTCTGGAAGATTGTAAATTCCTTCAAGTAAGAAGTTGTGTCTGATTTATCTGTTTTGCCCTAATAGCTAGCATATGTTCTGCACATAGTATGTTCTTAGCTAATGTTGCTAAAAAATAATGTCTTGGTGCCTATATTGTATTGCAAGATCTGACAGCCTATGATATGATCATCTTTCTGTAATCATTATAATACCACATCCTACTTTGTTATTAAATTTTCAAAACTACAAGAGTCAGGAAAAAAAAAAAAAACAGAAAAGTGTTTGATCTTATCATGATTTGTTATTCTCTTTCTCACCTTTATGATACCATCTAATGCTACCCTGAGGTGTTTCCTGAGTGTTCTGGAATCCAGGTTAAATAGCTCTCTGTAAAGATCTAAGTAGGTTTAATTCAACATCTTAACTTATTAGAAGAACATAATTTTATTTGTTTTTGTTGTCACTTCTCCTTGCTTTTTGTTTGTTTATTGTTTTTAGTCTGGGAATCTCTATCAAAAATAGACAGGGAAGAAGAGGAAAGTAAGATATAGCCCCTGCCCTTGAGGGCCTGTGAGTCTATTTGAAGTAAAAGATGAGGGAAGAAGGAACATGCCAGGGGCTCTGGGAATTTGAGTGATGTAAATAAATAATGCTTATAAAGGAGGATTGGACAATGATATTAGACAGTGAAATAATTCTGAGGAATATAGAATGCTTAGCTAGAAATTTGAAATTCATTCCATAAGCAATAGAGGAACACTGATAATGTTTGAAATATGGAATATCATAGCCATCTGAATGTTTTAGAAAGGTTTTGATGACACGGTGCTGTGCTAGAACAGAAGCTATGGGTTTGCAAAAAAAAAAAAAGAGAGAGAGAGAGAGAGAGATTTATTTATTTTTTTTTTCTTGGTGTTCAATTTACTAACATACAGAATAACACCCAGTGCCCGTCACCCATTCACTCCCACCCCCCGCCCTCCTCCCCTTCTACCACCCCTAGTTCGTTTCCCAGAGTTAGCAGTCTTTACGTTCTGTCTCCCTTTCTGATATTTCCCACACATTTCTTCTCCCTTCCCTTATTTTCCCTTTCACTATTATTTATATTTCCCAAATGAATGAGAACATATAATGTTTGTGCTTCTCTGACTGACTTACTTCACTCAGCATAATACCCTCCAGTTCCATCCACGTTGAAGCAAATGGTGGGTATTTGTCATTTCTAATAGCTGAGTAATATTCCATTGTATACATAGACCACATCTTCTTTATCCATTCATCTTTCGTTGGACACCGAGGCTCCTTCCACAGTTTGGCTATCGTGGCCATTGCTGCTAGAAACATCGGGGTGCAGGTGTCCCGGCGTTTCATTGCATTTGTATCTTTGGGGTAAATCCCCAACAGTGCAATTGCTGGGTCGTAGGGCAGGTATATTTTTAACTGTTTGAGGAACCTCCACACAGTTTTCCAGAGTGGCTGCACCAGTTCACATTCCCACCAACAGTGTAAGAGGGAGATTTAAAAATTAATCCCAATTTGCAATGAAAAGGACAAAGATGTTTTTCAATTAAAAAAATGACTTAAAAAATGACTTTTTAAAAGTGTTTTGTGGTAAACAAGGCATACAAGAGCCGAGTGATAGAGGATATTATATCTCAGGATTGCAGTTTGTTTTGGTTGTTTAGTTTTTCTCCTCTGGCTCTTTTGTCATCTTAATATGGAAATGCTAATAGCATGTACTTTCTAAAATTGTTTTAGAAACAATTTTAGAAACAACAGGATTAAGAAATATAATATATGTAAAGAACATAGAGTATTGTTCTTCAACATAAACATTAAAAAAAATTAAAAAGGAAAATCTTAAAGCCATTGTAATACACCAGACATAAATGATCATAACCTGGTATAATCTGGGCTTCTAGGAGTCTGAAGGTGAAAAATAAAGTGCAGCTTTTTTTTTTTTTTTAAAGTGCTTCTTATTGAAAATAAGGTGCTATGTGGCATAAATAAAACGCAAGCAGTGCATGGATAGTAAGTAAAGCCCAGCTCAAGTCCTATTGAGAAAGAAAGGACAATGGGTCTGCCCTCAATTTCCTTAGAAAACACACAGGAGAATTAGTTTCATAATCATTTTCGAAGTAGAATTTTTAAATGCAGAAAGATGCAAAACAAATATATAAATACCAAAGGGACATTCATTAAGAGAGAAATCTGCATTAGGTGTTTCATCATTTTCTTTGGTTTTGTGATTGTTCCAATCTAATTATTTTATTAAAAGTTCAGCATTATTTTCTAAGTCCTTAGGGTGAGAAACACGTAAGGAAAATGTACAAGTACTAGAGAAGCCTTTGGCGGGACTTTTGGGAAGAGGATAACAAGTTCTGTTTCTGTCACAAATTTTAAAGAGATAGGAATTATTCTCTACATTGCAGTTAATTAAGGCCTTGGTTTCTGAAAATACTGGTCTTGCAGAAAGGAGACTCCAGGGTTTGCTCTCTGTGGTCTTGCTGTCAGGCTGAGCAGCATTCCTCCATGTGGACCAGCGACCTTGTGGCCCCATAGAGAATATTTAAGAAGAACCAAGGAACTTGTCATGAGTGATTTCAAACAGATCACAACTTTTCAGCAGGGGTATTGAGCAATTCAACTTTAGGGGCCTGGGTTGTCCACGTTGTAAGAGTCAGGTCATTGCACATTCCTTATTTGCTTTCCTGCCCCTTGGCATATGTTCAAAACAGAAAATATGAGATGTGCACGTCTTTTGGAGTAGTAAGGCCAAGAAAAGCTGTCACATCAATAGCTATCCTATATGATCCCAGGTAACAAGTTGTAACTTGTCCTAGCTTTCACCATGCCGGCAGTGCCGTGGGGAAAACACACAATACAGATATCACATCTTTCTGTACAAGTTTTTAAGTCTAGTTTTCGCCTTGACAGTACAGTGGCACTACTTAACAAAGAGCATTTACTACAGAGTTATATATATTGGGCAGCTACAGTTATAAAGCTTTGATGTTCTCACATTATCTTCCCTTGATTTGGGGACACGTAATCATATATATGATTTCACATAATCAGCAAATCGGAATAACCAAAGAAACCACAATATAACCACATAATATTTTCATTTGTTAATGTTACTTCTTTAACAATTAAATATGTTTTTTCTATTTAGACTGCTTTCCCCAGATTTTACTGTGATAGAAAACAATCACAATTTCAGATGCTTTTAACAACAAATGCTTATTTCTTGCTCCTATTCCATTGCTGGGAAAAGTCAAGAAAACTAAATAGTCACTCTAAGGCCTCGTACCTGACCCCCAACTAATTTTATACACTTTCCAGAAAAGGATCAGGCACATATGGTTTAAATAGCAACGTTGATTTCAGAGTAAAAAAATAATTAAAGATTCCTTATACTATCATTATTTAAGAAAATATGTTCTTTCTCCTTTTCTATAGTACAATAGTAACAGACAGAAGTCATTATGTTAAAGGAGTATAAAATCTTAAGCCTAATACTTCTTCTAATGAGCATACAAATCAGAAATTACAACTATGTAGATATTGGCATGAGGTATACAGCCTTTAAATTTAATAATTTAATATTCATAATATCATCATTTGCATTAAATTAAGTTAAATGATGTGTAAATTTTATACACATCATTATGTCATTTAATATCCCAAGGAAGCTTTTTTTTTTTTTTTAGATTTTAAGATAATCAACTTACCTTGCAAAAAACAAGGAAGGAATAAGGAAAAATCTTTTGAGGCAGTAAAAGGAAAACATAAAAAATAGATAACAAACTAAAAAGGAAGTGGATTTGAGGAGAAAACAAAGGTGATGTCATATGAGGTGATATCTATGGACAATGTGTGACAAAGCAGGAAGTATCATTCTCTCTCTCCTGTTACTATAAACTAAAAAACTGAAATGCGTGAATTGCCTATGAGGAGGGGAGGTGAGACTACAATACAGGTCTGTCTGATTCCAAATTCACACAAATGGCAATTTGTATCCCTGCATACCAGCATTTTAATTTCAGACAATAGTTTAAATTAAATGATTGAATTAAATTAATTACATTTATTTTTTAAATACTTTTTAAAAAATATTTATTTATTTATGAGAGACACAGAGAGAGAGAGAGAGAGAGAGAGAGGGGCAGAGACACAGGCAGAGGGAGAAGCAGGCTCCATGCAGGGAGCCCGATGTGGGACTTGATCCCGGGTCTCCAGGATCACACCCTGGGCTGCAAGCAGCGCCAAACTGCTGCGCCACTGGGGCTGCCCTTAAATTAAATTTAATTGCCATATATATATTTTTTTTTTCATCAGGCAAGCACTTTTAGAATTTTTGTCATGAAAGAAAAAGCATTTCTTTGTTGACTGCATCCTGAGACAAGAAATGAAATATCACACAATTTGTATCATTGAATAAGTAAATTTTTTTCATGCCCAAGTTGCTAGAATGGGATCATCTGATTTTATAAAGGGAAGAATTAATGAATGAAAGAGGAAAGGTAGGGAAAAGAGAAGCCAAGAAAGAAGGAAAGAAGAAAAAAAAAGAAGAAAGAAAAGATTTGCCTATTACTGTGGTTCTTTTATATGAAGTGTTTCCCGTAGTGGATCAATATTCCTTTTAGTGAGAAATGACTGACTGACAACTAATTGAAAGCAAGTTCTTATGAATGGCGCTACATATTCTTCATAAAATAAGCACCCCATATGTTTATGAAACTTCTCTCTATACAGTCGCATATTTATGTGTTCAACCATGCATCTTCCCTGCCTTGTGGATCTATTCATTTAGTTAAATGGCAACATACACACACTGACCATGTGCCAGAGACTGCTCAAGAAATAGAGACTACAGGGATGCCTGGGTGGCTCAGCAGTTGAGCATCTCTTTGGCTCAGGGTGTGATCCTTGGGTCAGGGATCAAGTCCCACATCTGACTCCCCACAGGGAGCCTGCTTCTCCCTCTGCCTATGTCTCTGCCTCTCTCTTTGTGTCTCTCTTGAATAAATAAATAAATTTTTTTAAAAAGATAGAAATGATAGAATACAAAGATGAATAATACACAATCCCCACCTTAAGTTCATCACAATCTAGCATAATTATAGGCAAATGCATGTTTTAGATACTTATCATATGGAAATATGCATATAGAATGTACCATATTTATGATTGTATGCTGACCAAATGAATAAAAATGTTTATAACCCCAAATTGCAGTTTTCTCCATAATGTAAAATTATGTAACTGTAATATTGTATGGCATTTTAGATTTATTGAAGATATTCTTCTCTACTTCCTTTTTTTTTTTTTTTTTTTTTTTTAAAATTTTTATTTATTTATGATAGTCACATACAGAGAGAGAGAGAGGCAGAGACACAGGCAGAGGGAGAAGCAGGCTCCATGCACCGGAAGCCCGACGTGGGATTCGATCCCGGGTCTCCAGGATCACGCCCTGGGCCAAAGGCAGGTGCCAAACCACTGCGCCACCCAGGGATCCCTCTTCTCTACTTCCTAAATCAATTTTTACCCATTGCCTGCATAAACCTTCTTACCTTCAGTCAGAAAGTAATCAACATTTGGATTAGGAAAGAAATGTGTTAATGGGCATCTTTTGTCCTAAAGTCTCCTTGTTTCTGCCTGCAACATGATTCTATAAATGTTGAACAGACCTGGTGACTGTTGTATGACTAACATCTACATGAGATATACAAATTGTTTAATTCATACTGAATCTTGACTTTAGCAAATCATTCTCAAACTATCTCATATGTCTCTCTCTCTCTTTTTTTTTTTTTGATTACTTGTTTTATTTTTTAAAACAATTAAATGTAAAACAAATATTTTGAAAGTTTAGGTCCTAGATTTTGAGGAAGGCTGAAAGGTGGTAATTGGGAAGCTGATATTGATACTAACACAGGGTGCCTTAATCAAGTACAAATGATTGATGGGAAGCTTTCATGTTAGCTTTTGGAGAACATGTAGTAGTCTTGTAAGTAGAATAAAGGCTATGCTGAAGTATCAGAAAGCAGAGACCGTTTTGATGTCAGAATCATTTTTCAGTGATTTGGGCTATAAATTAGTCTGACTAACATCAATTTCCCAGCACATGAGTAGTGCAATAGAAAGTAAATTAAATATATTTTTTTAGAGAATTAAAGTTATATTGGACTTAAAGACATTCATACACTCAAAACCTTGTGATAACACTTCCAGATCTTCCTACCATTGCCTCAGATTTGCATGGGATTAATGTATCTTGAATGATACTTAAAAATGTAACAGTTAGATATGCCAGACATCCTCATAATAATTTGTTTCAAATTTCATCACTGGTACCACACAAAAGCCCTAAGAAATAGGAAGGGCATTCATGAGGTGTTTTTTTTTTTTTAATAGAAATATTCTTTATTGTTCACCTTTATCTTGTGCTAAATCACAAAATATTCAGGTGGTAAAATAGTTACTTTGTGTCCATGGCACTAAGCATAGAGAATCCCACCCCTTATGGTTTGGTAGCTTTTTAAGACAATTGTAGGATTGGCCTTTTGTCTTGGCAATGTGTAGAGAGAGCCCTCTTATTGTATTACAGCATACATCATGTTTTTCCTCTCACCTTTAGCTATAGCCTTATAACCACTGTTTCTAACGTAATAGCCTGCTTTTAGGTCTTCAGTTACATCCATCATATTACTTAATACTAATTTTATTATTATTCCTATTCCTTTTTATCTGGTGCATGTACTCAGTGAAGTACAAATTGTCTACTCAGTCTAAAAAACACCTCATGCTTTTCAGATCTGCTTTCAATAAAATTTTCTGTGAATATCTAGATGATAAACTTTTTCATTACTATAGATTTCTTTTTTTTAGTATTTATTCAGTCATCATTTCACACTTTGGTGGCCATTTCTGCTCAAGTAGCCTGTGCAAAATTATATGTTTAAACATTTCTAACTTAAACCACTCAATCTTAACAAACTTCCCTTTATGGGTAATTACTTGGCAAACTAGATTTCATCTTTTTTTTATTCTACCTTTCTTCTTAAAATAAATCACTTTTAAAAATCCATTCTATTAATTTTATTTCTTTCATTGCCACCTTTTCAATTTCTTATTAATTTTTACTTTTCCTAAAATAATTACTGGTCAGATATTATTGAATATCTTTTTTTTTAACTTTATCACGTTAACATTTCTCAAACCAAGAACCCTTTCTGATCGAATTCTCTTAATATTAAAGTAAGATTAGTTTTGTCTTACTAATCTTATCAGTACTAGATAACACAATGATTTAATGTAATATTTTAAAACAATGAATTATATTCTTATAGAGTAGAATCAAGTATACTTATAAAAACAAACATAAATTTAAGCTACTACCTTAAGCTTTCTGAAAAAAAAAAAAAAAAAAAAACAAGGTAATACCTGCCTGTTCCCATGTAAGAAGTAACAGTTAAATTTAGATTGAGAATAGTACTGCATAAATAGAAATTGTAGTGCAAAATTGTATGTAAAAAAATACCAAATAAGTGAAATATAGGGTCAATAGTTTTGGAAGTTCAAGAGTGGACTGAGTAATAATATAGATGAATTTATAGATAATGGATCTTTAAAGATATATTAGACACACGTACAATATTTTGGAACCAATATAAAGATGTGAAATTGATGTCAAGAAGGATATAAACACTCTTTAATAATATATTCCTCAATTTCACTGCTAGAGACAGAATGTTAAACATTTTGATCACAGGTCTGAGCCAATGTGGTAATTCTTACAAATCTATGACTCAAAAAAATACACTATTTCCTTTTGTTCAGACAATATTCTGACTTTTTATTGAGAAATTGGTACTCTCCTGGGCATAAGGGACTAAAGAAAAGCATTTCTTCCTACTCCTGCATTGAATTAGAACGATCATGGCATTGTTGCAGAAAACAATAATGAAATAATGACATCACATTTTATTCCTCTACTTAAGCTATTTTTTTTCCTGGCAAATTATTTGAATATGCACATCCTCACTTCACATAGTAATTCCAACTCCTAGGTTATTACAAGAGTGAGTAAGAGTATTTTTCGTATGAATATACTTATCCTAAGATCTGGCACAAAGTTCAGCAAATGTTAATTGGATCTTATGCAAAATTTCACATCAAAGTGAGTACAGGAAATTTAGGGGGCATGTTACAAAAAAATATGAATCATTATGTGTATATGAAATAATTTTAACTCAGAAAGTCATGAAACAATAATATATTGAAAAGTGTTTTACAATAAAATTAACAAACCGGTGAATAAATATCTGTCTAAATACATAACATCTTACAAACTACTGTTCGCATGGAGAAGGCACAAAAAATACTGGGAATTACACAACAGTATAGTCAGTCAAAGTGAGTCAAAGTGAGGCACACCATGCAAATGCAGTCATTTCAACACCAGAAATTTGCAAAATTAATTGGACAAAGTATTTTGCCAGTGCTTTTTTTAAAATTTTCTTTACAGAAATATGGAAATAGTACTATATAAATCTAGTGCACAAAATGTAGAATTTTTCAATTTTTCTGACTGAAGCTTTTGGAACACTAAAGCATGCATGACACTGTGCACAAGTTTTCTAAAGTTTCTTTAATCCCTTTGTGCCATTTTTTCCCCTGTGAGTTTTTTTTTTTTTCCCTGAATGTCTCTATCATCATGGTTAATAAGGGTAGCCTAGCACATATATTGAGGAGGAGAAATTCAATTCCAAATTACTTTAAGGTTCACCTTTGAATTTTACTTTGGTCAGAAGAGTCCCATGACCTTTAAATTTGATGAAAAAAGGGAGTAGATATTAATCTCATTATTTTATTTTGAACTTCTCCCAAAGCAGGTGACTCTAGACCACATTTCTGCAATATGACATTTGTAGTCCATGTAAGTTGATCATTGTTATACAGTGAAAGGTAGTATCTCAGATTTTACAACACCTGTCGTATTTTGTATCTAATATTCTCAATTCTCAATCACTGTACTACTTCAGAGATAGCAGTATTTTGGACAGTTTAATTATATGGCTTGTATCTATGCTTACCTGTAAAAACTGTTCCTTTTAGAGATTATTTTTTATCCCCTTTATATTTGCTAACCTGATTTTGATATTCTGAAAATGTTTACTATTCTTCCTAGTAATATCTGTTCTGCTATTGCCTTTACATGAAGGTATTCCCTTGTGATACAGAATATTACAATTGAAACAGAGTATATTATAACTATACAATAATTTCACAAATTTTTAAAGGACACAGTAACTACTAACTATGTCCTCTAACACTACTTTTCAACTAACTGCATATTTTATGTAGTAACATTCAGATGAAAATTAGTTATCAAAATCAAAAACTCACTCAGCTTTCTAATACTATGTAAAGAACTTTTACCAATATAATTTAATCTTCTGAATAATCATGCTGGGCATGCATATTATTATTCTCACCCAAAATTTTTTTAAAAGATCAAATAATATTTGATATAAGGACAAAGTCTATGGGACTATAGCAATAAGTTGTCTCAAATATTTCTTGAAGTGTGATTTGTGAATTACTTGCATCAGAATCACTTCATCAAAGTGAAGATTTCTGGTCCAAACTCCAAGCTGCTTAATGAAAATCCGTGATATATGGGACTCTAGAATTTCAATTTTAGCAATTTTTTTCAGTTTGCTAACCATACTAATATAGAACATAATGAAATATCACAAAATATATTAGAATTCAGACTATTTTATACATATAGCTATAATGTAAGCGGAAGAATAAGATTAAGAAAATAATGCAGCAGTAAATAATCTTCTTTTTAATGTCAATAGCCTTAGAGAGAAGGGAAGAAGTCAAAAACTGTAAAATCTATAACACTTTACCAGGCAGCTATTGACTTCAAGAAACTGCTAGGAGCCATAAAAAAAGAATGAAATCTTTCCATTTGCAATAACATAGATAGAGCTAGAGAGTATAATGCTAAGTTAAATACGTCAATCAGAGAAAGACAGATACCATATGATCTCACTCATGTGTGGAATTTAAGAAACAAAACAGATGAGCAAAGAAAAAATGAGAGAGAAGCCAAGAAACAGACTCTTACCTGTAGAGAACAAATGGTTACCACAGGGGAGGTGGACAGGAGGGTGGGAGAAAAAGAAGATGGAGATTTAACAGTACATTTATCATGATGAAAAAAAATGTATAAAGAACCTGCCAGAAGCAATATCTTTATATGATGATGTGAAAAAAAGAAGGATAAAAGATAGTTTAGATAAATAAGTCTTTCTCTACCTCTTTCTCTCTCTCTCTATCCATGTTCCAACAATACTTAGTTAAAATTCACCAGTGTTAAAAATCTTAAATAATTCAGACTGCCATAGTGGTAAACACATAAGAAAAAGAAGGGGATTTGTATTGTCCTAAGGTTAAGGATAGTAGGAAACAACCTATAGAATAATTGTAAAAGGAATGACACAGAAGTGTTTGTGCTGGTAAGGAATAAAGTAAAGGCAGGTAGTCATCTGTGGAGCTCAGTCAGTTAAGCATCAAATTCTTGGTTTCTGCTCAGGTCCTGATCTCATGGCTCATGAGATTGAGGCTTGCGTTGGGCTCTGTACTCAGCAGGAGTCTGCTTGGATATTCTTTCCTTCTTCTCCTCTCCCTCCCTCCCTAAAATAAATAAATAGGGAATCCCTGGGTGGCTCAGCAGTTTAGCGCCTGCCTTGGGCTCAGGGTGTGACCCCGGGGTCCCGGGATTGAGTCCCACATCGGGCTCCCTGCATGGAGCCTGCTTCTCCCTCTGCCTGTGTCTCTGCCTGTCTCTCTGTGTCTCTCATGAATAAATAAATAAAATATTTAAAATAAATAAATAATAAACTTAAAAAACATTTAAAAATTTATTTTAAATCTTGGGAGGTACACGAAGGCCTTCCTTGAAGACAATTATCTGAAGATGACTAGTAGGGAGCAGTGGATTACAACAGTACAGATTAAAGGTGACCGGGGCATGGACTGTGGATTTTACTTGAGGAATAATGAAAAAGAGATGCCAGAAATATCATAGTCAGCACGGTAATGCAAATGATTCAGTGAGGAATTGGACAAGAAATTTTGATGATCCTCAGATATTCCGATTCCTAAATGTTCTGCCCTTAATAGCTTTGATCGTTGTAGTCTATTCAGAGTATAGAAATTTATGAATTTCTTTAAAGATGGTAAAAATCCTTGGTCTTAAATCAACCACTGGAAGAAGAGCTCGTGGAGCAGCAAATGCCTTAAGTAGTCATTTTGTAAGGTAGGCAACAAGAATAATGACTTCTATTTGATTTAGTATCTCAAAAGAGATAATTTTTAAAAAATGTAACAAATGTTGAACAGTAGAATACATTTTATATTTGGCCATAAAACATTGTTTTATAAGGAGTATAGGGAAAATTGCAAGGTGATCATCAGCTTATTAAGATGTATAACTGTTAAAATTATTTCTCCAGCACAGTCTTTGAGAGTTTTTTCCAGTATGTAATAAGTAAAATATTCCTTGAAGATTAGGAATTTAAAAGTGGTTCCACAATTTAAAAGAGAAGAGATTTATTACCATTAGTAGGTGATTTCTTTTATCCATCATAAATACTGGGTTCCAAGTTCTGGATAAAATAGATAATTAGTACAGTTCAGAATTACCACTTGTCTTACCTAAATAATTCCAGAGTATGGAATTGAGAATCACACTATCCTTATCTTCTTTGCTTAAAAATCTCTTTTTATTCTTCCGGGGTTCTAAAGCCATATATTTCATCACTTCCTAAAGTAATTAAAATATGTGATGTTCGTGTCCAAACACAATCTGGTAATTTAGCATTTAATCCTCCTATTTTGAGCAATTTCACTTTTTGACTTCTAAGCATCTCAGTGTAATGATGAGCCCAGAGGTTCTTATCTCTAGTAATAACATAACAAAATGTATCTCAGGTCATTCTTCTTATTTAACATGAACCCTGATTTAGGTTTGTTTTTATTTGGTTATAAAAGAAGGTAATGTAAAGAGCCAATCTTTATATTTTAATCAGTAATTCAATATGCCTGCACAAAAATAACCTTGAATACATAAGCTACATAATAAAATTATTAAGCAATCAGTATTGGTCTTTTTTCCATTAGTATGTAAAACTTCCTCAGGAAGATTTGACAAATGTGACAAATTCTTTCTATGTAAAACAGAAAGAATTTTGCAATGATCAGAATTCACTCCAACAACATTTTACAAAATCATCCTAAAGACATTATTTTGTATTATCTGTGGACTGTGTCAAGAATTAGAAACTGTAAAGAATTGGAACAGTTATGTAGATCATCATCTGTAAAACCACAAGTGAGGAAAAGAAATGACTTTTAAAAATCAATGATTTTATCCATTGTTCACTTTATTATAATTTTGTAAAAGTGTGCTCATTCCATTACCTTACTTCAGGAATGTAGACAGAGTCATTGACCCGGCCTTAAAATTTATTTATCTACTTTAATGATTTATTGCATTATGGTATATAGTAAATGTGTATAGGAAATAGATACATAAACTTGTTATAAAAAATCTAAACAAAAAGGTAAGATGATGCATGATGACCTAATAATAATATGATATTAATATTCATTTAAACCATAATCCATACTCATACTTTTACAATATCATTATTAATCAAATAACTATATTCTTGAATGATAACATTATTGTCAATTATGCTGACATTAATATATGCTTTAATGAAACAAATTTTTGTTTTCATGATTTGAAGTTTTCAGTCATGATGATTTTATGAGCTTTCACCCATGTTTTTGGAGAGCCAATGCTGTCCTCACAGATATCCCAGATAATTCACATGGCATCATCGAAGCCTAGTTCCAAGCACAGCTTCAGCTATCTGAATTGACTATGACATTATTGGCAGAAACCTTGAAATTGCAGTTATTTAGTTTGGCCACCATGCCCAGAGAGATCTACTTGAAATGGTTCTGGAAGCTGTTCTTTCACTGTGTGCAACTATTCTTAATATGGTGACATTTGACAGTCATTTTAAATAAGAATTGAAGCCAATTAAGCGGTCTCTCTGTGGATTTCCTCTGACAGATGCACAGAGGCATCTTGGGCTAGCCAATAGGCATTATTGAAATGTAGCTAAAACCATTCCAGCATTTATTTTGATGCATCCAGCTAATTATATGGCTGTGATTTATGTTTAAGTAAAGGACTTTAACCAGATCTATTATTTTCACCCTCTGTTAGACTTTTCATCATAGTGTCATGGTACCTATATGGGGAAGACGGCTTCTTCCACTAAAAACTTGGGCACGTTTTCTTGATTCCATAGAGACAGAAGTCTGATTTTAAATGGGAATGGACTGCATTTCCCTATGCATGATTAGAAGAGTAAAAATTCTGCGGTTTGAACTGAGACAGATGACCATTTGCTGTTGGGTGTTTAATTAAACTTTGGACATAGAGCAGGCCAGGGGAAAAAAAGTCCCAGAAACTTAAAGATCGATCTGCTTGACAGGCCAACTCAGTTTTTATTGTGGCTACTTGCAATTTTCAGTACTTCTTAAATTGATTCCTAATTCTTAATTAAGATTTCAGTTTTGCTATAAAATATACTAAATTTAAGTTTTAACATAGGATAAGAAAAATGACTGTAAACCTAAATTTTTAAAAAAATTTTCAACAAATGACGTCCGGTTGAAACTACCCTCCACATACCGGCAATATACAGGACATTAGCAGAACTCTATACCTAATATTTATGAATCAGTGATGGCTGGCTCTTCATTTCATTTGGTTAAAGTTATTATATTAGCAGATTTGTGAGTTTTATTATAAACCAATTTTTCTTCTTTATTTTTTTAATTTTTCTAGATGCTCCACTAACTGGTCAGGCACACAGTGTGAGAGACCAGCCCCAAAGAGCAGCAAGTCTGATCATATTAACACAAGTAAGTTCTTCAGGTTAATATCTTGGGTGGTGGGTGTTCCATATGGTGCAGGAATTGTATTGTATGCCATGACTGGGGGACTTGAATCTTGGAAAGTGTCCTTCATGGAATTCTGCAGGAGATGCATTGCAATCCAGTTGTTTTTGGAAAGATGGAGCACTGAGCTCACCTGGTAATAGGTTCTAGCATTTATGTGCTCTTTCAGACAGCAAACTTGGGGGCAGTTTTCAGAATGCACATTGGCAAACCTAGCATAACCTCTTCTGGAGAAATGTACATCAGCACAAATAGCACAATGCATATAAAAATGCTCCAGGAAAAAAAGTAATTCCATGTTTTAATTAGAGCAAAGTGTATTTTCTTGAATTGCATTTCAGTATGTTGTTATAAAGCAATCTTGACTGGTAGACTTAAGGAAAAATATATTAACAAGCAATAAGAATCGTGGTTGATTTATTGCTTCTTTGTCTTCAAAGTATTGCTTTTGAACTGTATTAAAATATAGCTCAGCATTTTACAAATCGCTTTATGCAGCTGTAGTCTCAGGACTACATCTGGATATGAAAGTCCATCTACATCATCATTGTGTGTGTCTGTTGTGTATATTTTTAACAACTTTAAACGATTTTATAAAGATTTTCAAAATGAAAGTCAAAAATAAAGTTTCCCAATTCACACATATTGTCATGCATTTTATTATGAGAGGAGAACTTTTGAAATATGTAATAACTAGTAAGTGGGTAAATATATTCTTGAAGAAGAAAAGTAGCTTCACTGATGGACAAATGCTTGCCTTACCAGTTTTCCTCTGGTGGAAAAAAAAAAACTTTCATGAAAACAAAAAAACATATCATGGAGTTTGTGAAAAAGGAAAGACTATAAAAGTGAAAGAATGCCATTTTTGTACCCTACACTCAGGTTCCCAGTGTCCTGTTCTTTCTTCCCAAGATCTAGAGCTCATACACATTTTGCCAATAATAGTTCTGGAGGCACACTAATTTACGTATGATTTTCCAGTTACAAAACTCAACAATAATTAAGAACATTGTTTTCCTTTTTAGATTTATTTATTTATTTACTCATAACAGACAGAGATAGACAGACAGACAGACAGACACAGGCAGAGGGAGAAGCAGGCTCTGTGCAGGGAGCCCCATGTGGGACTCCATCTCCGGTCTCCAGGATCACACCCCTGGCTGAAGGTGGCACTAAACCGCTGGGCCACAGGGGCTGCCCAATAGCACTGTTTTTAAATGAAAAATGCATTTCAAATGCATTTGAACCTATGGCACACACTGAATTTATAAGATGAGAATTATGAAGACAAGTTATATGTTAGGCTTTTATTTACGTCAATCTCTCAATTATCTAAGATGACTGAAATACATAGCCTTTTAAAGAGTCGAAAACAATTTTAAATATTGATAAACTCTGAAAGGAAAGAAGGATATAAAGTAGCAGCACATCCATTCAATTTTCAAATTTTACATAAGTTCCATCCACAAAGGAAAGTTTGGTGTTTGGAAATGGTTTGCAGGAGGGGAACACCAGATGTTTTTATTGGAAGGTGAAGTCTCCAATTATTTGCAAGGGCAAAAAGCTCCCTTACAAGGCAGATGTCTCTAATCACATACAGCAGTTCTAAAACAGAGACTGTATCAGACAGAAAGAGTCGCAAGTATTTGTAATCCTTTATCAAAGACTCTAATGTCCTTCCTTCCATCACTGATTTAAAGTCATTAAATTTAATAGAAGTATCAATGCACATTGAAAGGGCTATTAGCTATGTAAATGTCAAATTTTCTTAAATTTGAGCAAAGTTGACCACATAATGACACTATTAAAAGGTTCTTATCAGACATTTATGCTTACAGAAACTTGCCTCAATAACTTTGAAAGAAGGGGGGAAAAACTAGTTAAACTGATCCTACGTAAGATAAAGCCCAGTAATTTTGAATGGTTGTCAAATGTTCCCCAAACTTGGGGGAAAATCATCTGCCCGATAAGATAGATAGACACTTTAGCAGTGTGTTTTCAGGTCTGCATTTCCACTAACAGTGAAGCATTCCATAATCACTGGACCCTGGAATAATAAAGAATACACTGCTTCTGTTGGCCTGACTGCTGTAGGCCTGCACGGAGATTTACCTTTCTAATTGATGCACAGCTTCTTAATCATCTCTGAGTACTCATACTGATGTTTTCTGGCCTTTGTTGTTTTAAGTATCTAAAAAAATCAGCCTGTGGAATTAAGTGGATCTATTATCCTAGCATGTTCTGCTGAGGTTCCACTTAAAAGAAGCTAGTCTGACTCTTCTGAAGTTATTTTGAAGAGTTTTAAATTAAATATGATAAAATATTCCTTGGGCACTTCTATTTAAATTTTACCTCAAGTTTTAAGGGAGTGGATGCTCAATTTTTGAATTATGCTATTCGTATTTGCTAAAATAAAAGAGGATAAAAATATACTCAGCATTTGTGAGGCAGTAATATTGAATGCTCTGTTTTAGTGCAGTGACAACAGAGATGTGGTATCTGTTACGGAGTTGTGTTTCCTCTTTTCTTATTTTGCCCTTATCTCTTTTATACCATCTTGTTTTAAAATAGAAAAAATAACTAATTATGTGCACCAAGGAACCAGCAATTTGCAGATATAGAGAGATAACTGAAACATGCAACAAAATAATGCTTTGTCCTAATTCTTCCAAATCAAATATTTATTAAACCTCAACAAAGTGTCAAGTACTGAATGAGATCCCAGAGACGAGTGAGTGAGACAGACAGTGCCTCTTCAATGAAGCTGAGGTTCTAGGAGGGTAAACAGAAATAAAACAAGCAAGGAAACGAATGAGTAAACATGGGGATTTATGAAATAATTGTAAGTTTTGATTGGTTTTGTTAAGGAAGCAAAAATAAAAGCAAAAAATAGAGAACGGCAGAGGAGATCTGAGGTCAGGAGTGATTTCTCTGAAGTGATGATATAGAAGCTGAGATTTGAAGGATTAGAAAGAGAAGAAGCTGAGGGTATTTCAAACACAAGGGACAGACAGTAGGTATGGAAACCCTGGAACAAGAAAGAGAGATGCTCAAGGGACTGTGCTGGGATCAAGGGGATGAGAGAGAGAGTGATACAAAGTGAAGATATTTTCTTTATGATTTTTGTTTATCACAATGCTCAAAAGAAAACATCCTAATCACAAAAACATATCTACATATTCACATTTACACATGTATGTGAACATGAATTTAAGAGCAGAATATATAGCAACATGTCAAAAGAGATTAATTGTAATGGCATATTTAATGCTTATATTTTTCCACTATAAATTCAACCAATAAACAAAGGTTGAGATTGTCTCACTCTGACTTCCATGATACTGAATTATTCTGGTTCTCTTCTTACCCTTTGAAGCAACTCTCTTCTTTGTGAGATACATTTTCCCTGTCTCTTCTTGAACAACTCATTCGTCACTTACTCTTCATGTTGGTCCATAATTCTTGACCCCACTTACCAAATTTATATCAATTACCCCTAAATTTCTATTATCAATCCTGGTTTGTCTCCTGAGTTTGAGACATAGGTCCCACTGCACAATTTCTATATCCATGCCCATGGCAACGTCTATATCATTCAGTATTCCGTGGAAATCTTAAGTTCAACATATCCCCAAATGATCTCACCTTCTTCCCCCACTCAAGCACAGTGCTATGGCAATAATATGTTTTTAATTATTTAATAAACATGTATGTCACACTTTCTATATAATAGACCATCCTATTTACATTACTATGAGGTGGTATTAATGATGACATTCATTTTATGGATGAGTGAACTGAGACAAAGATAACTAATTTGCCCAAGTAGAGTTGTTAGTAAGCTGAGATTTGGACAAAGATGGTCTGGCTCCACCGTTTATTATCTCAACTGCTGTGCTATCCTGCCTCTCCCAGAGAAAAGGTCTCTTCAACCTAACAATCTGTATAAAGAAAGATTTGTGTTTTATGTGACAAGGTTATCGAGATGTCGAGATACCCTGTCCATCTTTAATAAGTACCAAATGTGCTTTTTAAAAAATCAGCTTAGAACAATCCACCAATAAGTTACAGCTAAAAAAAATAATGACCTGCAGTAAACTTTGATTGATACATGTTACAATATATTTGCTGCTATATATTCTACTTATTTTTTAAAAAATCTTCTAATTCTAAAGATATATGTTGTTGCCAATTATTTTCCTTGATATAAAAATTTTATAAAACCCAATTTTAAAAACTTGCCCAACTGCCACCCTGCATTATTTACTGGCTACACTAAGCATTATTACAGTTTTTATATATATATATATATATATATATATAAACATATTAGAATTCTAAGTTCTAAAAGGGCTATAGTGTAAGGAGTTGGAACTGTCATCACAAATGGGACAAAGAAAAAGAAAGAGATAGGTAAATTTTTAGTATGTATATATATAACAGCATTTCTACCTTAAATCGGAATAGAGGAAACTACATAGAATAAGTAAAACATATTTTTAAATAATGTACAATTGGCAGTGAAGGGAAAGTAACTTTGTATACCCTAAGACCAGAATTCGTAAGTATTTTATATCTACCAATTTACCACAAATTATAAGGGAAAAAATATAAATAATAAAGTAAGAATATTTATAAAGTCATGATCAGTCAGTTGAAGTCATAGTTTATGAAGATACCAAGCTGTTCATTGGTATTTAAAAATTTGTGAATAAATGTTAATTACTATCCAAGGTGCCAGATTCTCTGCTTTCATTAACTACTAATAAATTACACATTCATATAAAGTTCACTTTCCCAAAACCTAGAAGGTAATATAATATCAAACACATGAAGTTGTTGTATAGTCTTGGTAAGAACATGAAATAATAAAATTAGTTTTAGGGACCCCTGGATGGCTCAGCAGTTGAACGTTGCATTTGGCTCAGGTCATGATCCTGGGGTTCTGAGATCGAGTCCCAAATCGGGCTCCCTGCATGGAGCCTGCTTCTCCTACTGCCTATGTCTCTGCCTCTCTCTCTCTCTCTCTCTCTCATGAATAAATAAATAAAATTCTTAAAAATAAATAAAATAAAATGAGTTTTACATTTTAGGAACTGACTAAATAAAGCAAGTCTTTTTTTTTTATTGCATGGAAGGGTTAGTTATTTTACTTTTGTAAAGAAAGGAAGATTATCTTATATGTGAGATTTCCTTAATAAAGACTTTTTGGCATTTTGGTAAGCAATCTCCAGTATGGACTATGTCATACTGATATCTTCTGTCTAGAGCTATCAAAACTGATCTATGTTACTGTTTTATAGACCTTATGCAGCTGTTTATTGTGCTAAATATTAACAATTTTTCTACCATATTATTTTTACATGTATGTGTATTTGTAGAGGAAAATTCATATATTTCATAATTCCTAACATTTCATTCTTGAGGCATTCCAGATCCCCACAAAAAATTTCAATTCCTTTTGGGACTCATTTGTTTTAATTTTAAGCGGACTCAAATGAATCAACCAGATGCTTATTCTAAATAGACAAAGCTTTTGTCTCACAGGCTCTAGATATTTGTCTGTTGGAAAAATTAACATTACACTGTTGATCAAGCTACTTAATACTCTGCTGTTATTAAGAAACCCTCACATTCAGTTTTCTTCCTGCATAAATGACACAACGGTAGGTGTTTTCCCGTGGATCACGTTAGCAGCAAAGGGGCATTGTCTCCTTCCTCTGGGAAGACAGAGATAGTTGCTCTTATTACCAAGGCAGAAGCAGAGGTTCTCCTCCATTTTTTTTCTCCCCTATGCTCAGATGCATTAAAACTAGACCCAGTTTCTCTGACCACTCTTGGAGATCTATTTCTCAGATCATTTATTCCATTTGGAAGATAGGTGATTATAGCCTAAGATCATTTTTATAAATACATGAAAAATGTGAAAATGGACATTTACAACATAAGGCCAAATCCTCAGATTTATTTTGCTGACATTATTCTTTAACTGGAACTTAAGAAAGAGAATCCCCCTTGCCTCCCTACACCCCGTTTTAATAGCCCTGTATTATAGATCTCCCTGTCTCTGTTTTATTGGTGAGAAGCAGAAGCCCTCAGTTTTAAATAACCTATCCAAGGACTCACTCTAAGGAAGATGTGAAACTGATATTAGGCCTATGTCTATCAGAATCCAACACTGATGTCCTTCTAATTGGCGAGGCTGCAATCTGACTTGCCGCGTGTACTCCTTGAAAGTAAATGTGTGTAGTGAGAATCACACTCAGACTGACAAATCAGTATTTCTAACCTCAAGAGATTTAACTGCAACATATTAATGAAAGATATCTAAAGAAACATTTCCAGCAGATCAAGTATTTAATAGGAGAGTGATTTTTCAGTAACATGGATTTGAACTAAGAATATAGATGTTTGGCCTGAGCTTTGTTTTCATGATATCAATGGTCAAATCATTTGATATAATATTCAGTTATATCAGATTTTAATTCATTTTATTTATGTGTTCACCTTTTCATTTATTTATTTTTCAGGAAGCATTGCCATCATTGTGCCTCTAGTCCTCCTGGTGACTTTGATAACCACCTTAGTAATTGGTTTAGTGCTTTGTAAAAGAAAAAGAAGGTAAGATTCCATGGTTTAGACAGTCAGTAAATAAATTACACATATAGTTACAGATATGTAGTTATGTTTCCCCTTTAATTTTAAAAATTCTTAACAACATGATTTAGTTATTCCAAGTGCAAAATCTTGTTTTCAAACCATTTTATCCTTCTGTTTCATTTTAAAGTGAGTATAATTTAGACAGTTTTCCCTTGTTATGTTAATAGAATGGCTCTATTTATATATTCTAACAAAACTAACAAGAGGACATGTTAATTAAAATTTCAGTTGAATTTTACATCTGTGGTAATTTTTCCATGAAACAGCAAGAATGTCTGAAGTGCATCCTATTATCTTAATGTGTAAGATTAGTGATATCAATACAATGATGCTGAATATGTCTTTTATATCACATGTGTGCATTTCATTCACAAATTCTGCATTGGTATAGTTTATAAATTCCTCAAGGTGTAATTTTTCAATTTATGTGAATATGCAGTTATAAAGATCTGGAAGGTATATGTAGTCTATAAGGTTATTATCTAGAACCAAGTGTTTGTGAGAGTTTTGTTTTTTTTTTAAACGGATGACTTGGGGATTGAAATTTTATTTCAAAGATTCTTTATCACTACTTTTAGTCATGATTTTCAGAAATAATAGGTCAAAGTGAATTTAAAAAATAATGAATTAGTGCATATTCAGTTTCAATTAATGTATTAATTATTTAATAGGAATATGTTCCAAGTGCATTTTTTGCAGTTAAATCTAAATAATTTGAGGAAATAACTTACCACATTAAGACCCTTTTTGTTCTTCTATGGCTTGAGAAATATCGTTTATTTTTAATGCACTTTATTTATGAACTCTCTATGAGTTATATTGTCAGTAAATGTACAAATATAATAGCTTTATGTATCATGATTTTCATATTGAGACAGTTTACACTTACATTAATGTTCATATATTCTAGGACAAAAACTATTAGAAGACAGCCTATTATCAATGGAGGAATCAATGTAGAAATTGGCAATCCATCTTATAACATGTATGAGGTGGATCATGATCACAACGATGGAGGTCTTTTAGATCCTGGTTTTATGGTAGATGCAACAAAGGTAATATGTTTTAAGATGATGAAGAGTAAGCATTTACATCCCTGAGTCATTTATCTGTAAGACAGTCCTGAATTTTAATATTTCCTTTATCTCATGTTATATTAAATAACTTAAGGATGCATTGAATATTATAGTCTCTTTTAAAGAAAAAATAAAATTATGGACCTGAAGCATGAAGTTAAGATAACATGTTTTAGAATATATGTATTTATTCATTCATTTAGTTTATAAATGTGTGTAGTTTATTTAAAATGTCTTACTCAAATGTATTTACATGATAAAATATCTAAATATACAGCCTAGTATAAAAATACTGTCTGATTTATTTTTTAATAATATAAAGAGTGCAGTACTTCATTGCCAAAGTAAGTATTTTATTTCCAGTAGTGTTTCACTGATTCAACTAAGCTGTGCCCTGGATTTGTTTGTAATCAAATTACTTTTGGAAAATATTTTTTTCTGCCATGATAGCCTTCTTATTGATTTGAGTCATGTCATTGATACACAAAGCCGAAAAATCTGACTTTTTTTTGGTAAATTTTCTGTTCTTATTATATGCTCAGATGAGCAGCTTTAAGGAGAAATAGATAAATAATACAATTATCCATATAAAGTAAACTTGCAAAGATCCACTACACTGTATTATCTTCATATTTTACATGATAATTATGGAATATTTTATTGTGAATTAAGAACATTTGTTTCCTATTATGGAATTGATTTTTCTTAGCGTATTCATTCATTCATTAAATAGTTAATTTATTTTCTGATATATTAAAGGTCTTTTGCCCTAAATCCACATTTACATTGTAAATAATCACAGTGACTGATCTATCTCCAAATGGGTTCAACTTATAGCAACAGCTGCTCCCAAAGATGTTGAATTGAATAGGGCCCCATACATTCAGGCTAGTTCTGAATCCATAGTGAGACTGAAATTGATGGTCAAATATTTATTTCTCCAAAAAGGAATCAATTGTTGCTGCATGTATAAATCTTTACACTATAAAAGGATATTGTAGTGATTTTTTTCCTAATTAGAAGTAAATTTGTATTTACTATTAATAATTAATTAACTCCTATATTTGAAATTGTTCATGAAGTAAATGTGGAACCTTAAGTCTTGCTGTTTTCCACTTGAAAATGAAAGACTATACATATGGTACACATTGTTATTTGACAATTTATCTACGAAGAAGAAAGACATATTAAATAATAGACTTTTCTTATTCTTTGAATTTTTCTTAGGAAAAAGTACAGTGTATATAAGTAGTATATGAACTGATGAGGACATACTTTATATACTTTTCAGGAGAGTTCTCATTTTTTCCCCATCATTTTTATTTCTAGTGATAGAATTAAGCCAATTTTAGATACTTAAAGAAAATAGCTTTTTAGTACTCCATTTAAAATTTTTTCTATTTACTCTAGGAAGATTAAACTATGCTTCAGTGCCCCCCAGATATACTTTTAATGTACTTTACACATGACATTCAATAGATATTTATTTACCAATTTACTGACTGATTGACCAAAATTACATTAATGTGACTTAGATGGCTGAGTCTAGCTAGCTCTGATTTTTGAAATGTAAATATGAATTGTTGCCTAAGAAGTAACTACAAAAAAACACAACTAGTCCTAATAGGTATTTAGGACTATTTGGAAAGCAGGGGCTACACTGAAGCAACCTTAATGATCAAATATTTTTCATAGAGTATCTGCTGAGTCATGATGGTTTGATATAGTCATGATGTGATCAAATAAGAACTGTATTACACATAAAAATGATTTTATAGAGCATTTTCATTATTTTCAAAATGGATAAATGTATACTTCAATCATACCTTTTAATCAAAATAATTAAAATAGTAAATACGGTTAATAAAAAAGATTTGACTATGGAGGTAATCACAGAATAGGTTGAAGATCACAAAAAAGAGAAATTAGTGTTTACTGGTTTTATCTCCAAATTCATCTCAAACCTTAGATTATTTTCAATATTTTTTCAAAGAGATCTTTGTGGGGGAAAATGAAGAGGCAGTATTGACCTATGTTTATATTTAAAATCTTTTTCTGAGACCCTTGCCCTTATCTCAAACTTTGTGACTATTCATTGTTAAGAATTGATAGCTTTTTTTTTCAATTCGCCTTTAATTTACTTCAAATTCGAACATGATTTTTTTATGCTTTTCAACTTTTTATCTATTTTTCCCCCTTTTGGATCGCTATCCCAAATATGAGTGTACCCGACTGACTAATTCTGCTCTTAGACCCAAGAAAATCTAAAGTCAATGTTCTTGCACGGAGATTTAGTAAACCATTTTAATTAGTAATTCATCTGGAGAGTCAGATTTCAAAAATACAGAATTTTTTTAAATGCCAGATTTTTATTTGTTTAAAATACAGAATGGTGATGAATCTTTAATTGGAAGCAGCCAGATATTTGAGTGTTCAGAATATGCTACTGTCAGAACTTTTCAAAGTGACAAACCTTATAAGTGGGGGAGGCTTGTGTATTTTTCACAGAGCGGTTAGCAAAGATATGATTTCTTTGGGAAAGATGAAGTTAAATAAATAGAAATGTATGGAGATTACTTGAGGCATGGCATGTCTATCAGGAAGATGTACATATTAAAACTGTCTACTTTTGAAGCACAGATCCAATATTAACAGTTTTTTTCTTAGTCTATTAAAGTTACTATGAATACAATGTGCCCTAGGGCTAATGAGCATCTTTATGCTGTTCTTATGACTTACTATGAGTTTATGTCAATGAAAATCGTTCCATGATATTAGATCGGAAACTAAAAACTCTCTGTTTACATACAGGCCAGGTATATAGGGGGAGGGTCCAGTGCTTTCAAGCTTCCACACACAGCGCCGCCCATCTACCTAAACTCTGATTTGAAAGGACCACTAACTGCTGGGGTGAGAGAAGAAAATTCATTATTCCATATCCATTCCATCACAGAAACCCTCGCAATGAAAGATGATGGCTAGACTTAGATAGGGCCTGTCTTTAATTGAGTTTTTAATTAACAAGAGATTTCAAAACAGCATTAAAATCAGAGGCTTATGTTAGACGTCCTGCTTATGCAAGACTACATATAAAACATGTTATCATTTTAGACAAGCTATTAAGTAGAAATATCTCTTCTGCTGATTTTGAAAATGTCATAGCACTTTAACAATAAAAAATGAATATTTGCTATTTTTGGAATTCTCTAGCTAGAAATTTAAACTGATTAATTTAAGCTTAAATTCATGTTTGGTTTGATTCACTTCCAATTAATGTTGTGTTTAGTATATGTAAGTTTTATGTTCACTTAAATAAAAATATACTACAAAATATGGCATTATATTGAGAAATTAGAAGTGGTCTAATAAAAGCCACTCTTATTTATTTTATTTTTTTAATTATGTGACTAGTTTCTAGAGGAAAGTACTCTGTCTTAGGTTACATAGTTCATGGAAGATAGAAGAGGGCTAAAAATAAGGGTATAAAGATTCGCAGGAATGAGTATGTTCTCCCCTAAACATCTCTCCCATCAGCTGTTTTCATTCTCATTTTTTATCATGTTTGTCTCATTTGCATGGCTCAAAGATGATATGTTTCTTTGTTGGAACTAAGATTTAGTGTTCTGCTGATGAGAAGACAAAACAAAATTAAACAAAAATTAGGCAGTAATTTCTTGTGTTAAGTTGCAGTTAATAAAAAACAATGAACGCTGCATGTTTTCCAACTGAAATAGATCACTTTTACATGTATCAGTTCTACTTTAAAGTGCTCTAAGTATGAAAATTAAGATGACTGTGAACATCACAATTCCTTGGAAGAGTCCAAAAGTATTTCCAATGATAATTATGTATGAGTTGTTTGAAGCAAAAATATTGTCTATTTTAAAGTCTATCCCACCAATATATTTTACTATTATTTTCTTTGTTTTCCTGATTTTAACTTCATATTGAAAAAATTCTAAGCCTCAAGCAATTTAGATAATTTTCTGTAAACACATCTTTCCTGCCACTGCAACAGCAATAAGGGACAAATGTACGGACTGAAAATAAGATGATTTAGTTTAATGTTTTATGCTTTTAAATAAAGTCTCAGTGAATATTGTCTTCACTAAGATATCCTCAGGCTTTTACTATTATGTCAAAGTTCCACTTAGATTCACAAGTTACCTGAAAAACGTACAATTATGTTTTTATCTAATACCTCACAAAAGTCAACTGAAGTCTGTAAACAATTTAAATTACATTTATAAACTATTTAGAAAATTAAATGTATTGCATATAAATGTTGTTAACATTAAAAAGACATCCTAGAAAATAACTAATGTGATCAAAACTGATGAGAAAAATTTATTTCTTTTCCTCCTTCAGCCAACAAATTACTCCAATCCAGTGTATGCAAAACTGTATATGGATGGGCAAAACTGTCGAAACTCCTTAGGAAGTGTTGATGAAAGGAAAGAACTGCTTCCAAAGAAAATAGAAATTGGGATAAGAGAGACAGTGGCATAATCAGCGATACCTTTTATATGCTGTATAAATGTATAAAATATAAGGATTACTTTTGTATGTTCCAACAGTATTATACTTGTTTTGGCATCAGCATTACCTCTTTCTTTATCTTACTCCTGGTTAATTGTTTTCTGAGTTTTCTGGGTTTTATTTTTTGCTGATGACTATTGATTGACCATTTGTATGGTATTTTTATGAAAAAGAACTGCACTACAATACAATTTACAACAATGCTGCTGATATGACTCACCTTTGAATTTGTTAAAATTACAAACAACATATTCCTTTGTAGTGTGAATATGAGCAATCTATTTTATATGAACTTTTTTGGTTCTACTTAATCAACAAAAAGAATCTCTGCACTTTTTCATTATATGGTCTGAAAGCTGTAATACAATGTCATTTTATTTTTCCATTTAAATTGATGGAAGAATGATTGAATGGTCAACTCTCTTCCTTGTGTCCATTAAGATTGATTCAGACTGCTGAAAATACCTAGCCCTCACAAATCCAGCGTCACCTGCTTTGAAATTAGCCTTAGATTGCCAAGTGATAGATAAAAATTTTGAGGAAAAAACTTTTAAAAATATATACAATTGATAATTTGCATGAACACCTACGACTACATTTGCCAAAATTTAGTGGACTCTCTGTGATATACTAAACATATACACCCTGTAAACAATAGTTATATTTAGGTGATAGAACATAGCAAAATTATAACCAGAAGTGGAAAGACTACATTTGCTATGGATAAGACCTTTCGTTCTCCCTTGGTCCTGAGGTGAATAGCCAGCCTGGAGCACAACAGGGCATTGGGTCTTCATGCCTTAGGAAGTTCTTCCCAGTCATGTGCATTTTGTGGAAGATTAACCCAACCCCTTACCACACAGGACACTGAACAATAATATATAAGCACACAAATTGATGACAATTTCAATGATGCGAATGTGTTCTCTTTGCTCGGTCACAAGAGGCAAAATAACCACTATCGTATAGAGTAATTAGTAAATATTTTCAATACACAGTATGACTAATCCGTTATTGCCCTATTCAAAACATATTCTTAAAGAACTTTCCAGGTTATCGGAAAACAATTACCTGCCCATAATCAAAGGTGGAGAGTGTAAATGCTGACCAGTTACTCTGGTACTCTGGTTTCTTCCAGTTATGCAAAACACATGGACGCCCCCCCATTCACTTTTTTGTTTTCAAATTTTGATTGAAACAAGTACGATTTATTTAAGTTGTATAAAAAAGGATAGCATTTTTATACAGATATCTTTAAAGGCACAAAAGATTTATTCATAAGGTATGGAGGGCTTTTTGTTCCTCTGATAGACATGACTGACTTTTAGCTGTCATAATGTATTAACCTAACAGATGAAATATGTTTGTGGTTGCTCTTTATCCCTTTGTACAAGCATTAAAAAAAAAAACTGCTGTTTTATAAAGAGACTTTTTGTTGTACTATGTGCATGCATACTACCTATTTCTAAACTTTGCCATATTGAGGCCTTTATAAACTATTGATTTATGTAATACTAGTGCAATTTTGCTTGAACAATGTTATGCATATCATAAACTTTTTCAGGTTCTTGTTTAAGTACATTTTTTAAATTGAACAGTATTTTTCATTTTGGTTATAATAGTCATTTTGCCTATGTTTCTACAATGAAGTGTTAAATACTTTATAAAAAATTGTTGACTGACTTATTTAAATGAAATTCTACATATTTAAGTGCTTGTGTTGGGTAGTTTTTAAAAGTAAGAAAATCCCTTTCTTTATTGGGTGTAATATCCCTAGAAAACTATTTTACTCGACATGAGACATAATTTTTGTTAAATCCTTAGAGCATACCTTCTGAGTTGGATAGATTTCATTGCATCATTTTTAAAAGCACAATAGAGAAAGCATTTTCTCTTTTCTTGAAGCAGAAACATTTTTCTGGCTTTATATTTTTCCCCCATCTTACATTGCTTATTACAGATTCTTATATTGTGATAGAGAAGTAGGCTATATACACAGTAGCATGGTGATTGTGTTGAAATAAGCCAAAGCTCTTCCTGCCTTTCCCATTCTTAAAAAGTGTACTTTATTGGAAAACTCAGATTCCTTTAGATGCTATTTAGGCATTATTATGTACCTGGAATGGTTATTGGTATACTGACCTGCAGTATCAGCCTGGAGAAGCAAATGTAGCAGGGTCTGACTTACTGGAAGTATCATTGAGTTATATTATCCAAAGGGGCCTTTTTATATAAGAGCTTTATATATGTAACTGAAATTATTATTTGAAAAAAAAAAAACAGAACCAACAGATTGAAATGATCTTGATACAATTAACAGTGGTATAAATATCTAGCAAGTCATATATGATATACAGCCAATCAACTAACACCCACAGTCTGGCAAAAAGACCTGTTTTCTCACTAGGGCATTGATGAAAGCCATAGTTGAGTTTACATTATCACAATCCTTATGTCCATGTTATGTCTCACCATCCCATGCCGGTTCATTCAAGTCCACATCAGAGTTCTTAGCTTTCCTTTTTGCAATAATTTTGCCTTTAGTCTTTACTGGACAAAGATATTTTTTCAACTACTTAAATTTACTCTATTTATTTAGATCCAGCTCTTTCTATTTCAATTATTTTATCCAAAAAAATCATATGAATGCTACCAATTCAGATGTGTAATTCTCCACCACAGCAATCATCCTTTATAAATGCCATCACCAAAATACTTCCTAAAACATTCCTTCAAGATTTGATGGAACACAATTTCTAAAAATGAATGCTTCACGATAAATTCTTCTTCCCACCCAAATCCAAAGTAGAGGTTTTCAACCTCTAGACATATTGGGCCAGTTAATTCTTTGTTGTCCTTTACAAGGTAAGATATTTAGCAGGATCTCTGCCTTCTATCATTAGATGTTACTAGCACCACCCAAAGTTGCAATAACCGGAATGTCTACAGACTTTGCCAAATTTCTTGTGGGGAACAAAACTGCACTTATTAAGAACAGATGACATAGGACTATGTTCTGCCTTCCACTATTAAAAAACTCTCAACTGAAACAGCTAAATCAAAAAAAGAAAAAAGAAAGAGAAAGAAAGAAAGGCCTCTCAGCATCAAAATCATGGCGTGCCCAAGGTTTTTTTTTTTTTTTTTTAGTTTTTAATACCAATGATGCATGAGTTATAGAAATTTGTTATTAGTAAAGTGCCTATACACTAAAAATAACAAAAAAACAAAAACAAAAAAACAACATAAACAAAACATTACTAAGAGAAAAGTTTCATTTAGAAACTTTTACAGTTTTGTGTAAATTGGGCCATTGGATTCTTGAGGTTGAGATTTAAGCTTGTACTTTCCTTGTATGAATGTTACTTTCCATTTTTATGATGACTCAGATATGAAGAAGTTCAATATTCAATGTATGTTATAGCTACTATAAATGAACTAATATGCAAAATACCCACAATTTCCAAACCCTAACTGGAAATATTGGTATATGTGATGAAAGGAATAGAAAAAAAATACACTGCTTACTTTCCGTTATTTTCTCGAGTGTCCATTAGCTTCAAACAGATACTTTGAATGTAAAAATCAGATTCCTCTCTAAGAATACTTCTACTATTTAGAGTCAACTCTTTCATGTAGTTTTACTTAAAAAAATTAAAATATAAGAGACTAGGAATCCCACAGAGTTGAGCAAAATATAACTCACCACTATTTGAAAGCTGTTTTCTTTACCTAATGCCCCATTCCAGTTTCCAGCAGTTTAATAAAACTTTTTCAAAATTAGATGATATAATTTAATGTAAATTAGAGTCATCTAAATAGAAATTCTTGAATTGTAACTTGTAAGAAAAGGAGAGGCTCAAGAACTTCTTTGTGAAGATGACTACCAGATAATATGGCAAAAAAAAACTTTTTTTCCACGTATTTTGGAAATGTGAAAAAACAACAAAAAGTGCCATAAAATGGTTCATTTTTTTCAATTCTGCTACCAATTCCATTGCTAACATATTCAGAAAGTTAACAAATCAAGAAAAAGATAGATAATCAACAATATACAGAAGCAGTTTTATTCAGAACAGCATTTAGGTTTTGATGGAATAATATCCAGAGGTCCAGGAACATGTACTTCATAATGTGCTATGCATGTATCTCTTCTAAAAAAAGAAAAAGAAAAAGAAATGAAAAGAGTTGTCTGGTTTAACTTTTTTCTAGTAGATATTATATCTAAGTGGCTGTAATTTATTCTGAAAAATAGTTTCTAGTGAATCCAATCATTTTTTTATCCAAAGTGATCAAAAATCAAAAGAAAAATTGATACTAAAGATGGCCTATTTGATAAATTATATGCTTAGAATGTGTTCATTCTCTCTGATGGATAGTCTGCCGCTTTAGCTGGGATTTGTAAGATAACGGTGAACTTAATGCAGTACCGATGCTTTACTCATTTGTTCACTACAAGATAATTTTTCAGCTGTAGTTTCCTCTGCAGTTTTAATACATAAAATATGAGCCTTCTGATGCAATTGATTTCTAGCTATTTATGCCATAGTGGCTCGGGGAACCAATAATAAAATGTTGTAACTTTTCAAAAGATAATGTCCATTGTGAAAACCATACACATCTTACCCAAGTCAGTAATTTAAGTGAGAAAATATTTTTTCACACAGAGAACAAACTGAAATATAATTGAGAAAAAAATTAGGATTTTGAAATAGAAGGCTGTTTAAAGAGATACTTAAAAAAACAATACACAGAGTTGAAGTTTAGAGTAACTTGACTAATGAGGTACAACATTTCTCAATGGATAATGTCAAAAGTTAGGTAGGAAATAACTGGACAGTGAGATTGCATATGGGAGTAACCTCTATCCCTACAGTCGCTAGCATCAATGGTATGTTTGTGGAAATCTATATAAATACACAACAACACACAGCTTGCATATTTTCACACACTGGCTTTGATGTCCCATTGATTGTGAAGATAGCATTTCTCTCCTATTTTATATAAAATTCAATTATGTTTAGCTTCTCTGATTTATAATTTCAGAAATCACTACCCTTATCCTGAGTGATAACTAATCCTTAGATTCTTCTTCCTTAATATAAAATCATCATATTTCTCTCCATTTGCTTCTTGTTTTTTTTTTCTATCCAAACTGACCGTACAGGAAGCCAATATTCCTCTTAGATTATTTTGTTCTAACCTGTATTTCTTAGTTATTGTAAAGAAAAAATAGTTATTTTAGAAAATTTAGTAAATAAATATAAAGAAAAAATAAAAATTACCAATAAGTTAAAACAGTAAGAAATAACCAGTTACCATTTTAGAGAATTTTCATTTGTTGTAGATTCATGTATAAATTTAAATTTTCTACCCTGCTTTTAAAATATAACATTATAACATTAAAGTATTTGGGTGTATGTCTTTCCTGGGCTTTTATTTACTTATTTTTATTCAGTTTCTGTTCATCCTATTCAGACTTCTATTGCATGGTTTTATTTTTGTCTTTTGATTTGAAAGCTATTTATTTTATTATTTGTTTTCCTGTTAAATATTTTAACTTTATAAAAATGTACTAAAAATTAAATCCAAAATTTAAAAATGTCTCTTTTTTTCCCCTCTAACATGAGACA
This sequence comes from Canis lupus dingo, assembly GCF_003254725.2. Lineage (NCBI taxonomy): Eukaryota > Metazoa > Chordata > Mammalia > Carnivora > Canidae > Canis > Canis lupus. The sequence continues at coordinate 43,490,911 of NC_064261.1, read as the reverse complement.
TTTAATATTCTTGGATTCCCTTCGTGTCATTTGCCCTCATAGTCTGATACAATTTGTGATTTTATTTTAACAAACTAAATGACGTATTTTTATATTTTTTTTGTTTTCTCTTTATTAACTGGAATATTTTCAACTATTTTTACATTTAACATTTCTCTTTTAAAACAAAATTTCTTTTAGTATATGATTTTTCATTCTTAATTTCTTTTTTTGATGTAAATCTTATTTTATTGGTATATTTTATCAAGTATACTTATAAAAAGCCTTTATCTGTGGTATATTTTGCTGAGCTATTGTATTTATACAAACATCTCTCTAAGGTCTTCAAAAACAAATGTCAACTCAATTCATGTATGGAGATTTTCCATTTCCTGCAAAATTAGGTTGCACTTGCCTCACACTGCCTTCTGTTATTCAATGTTGTTAAGGATAAGTCTGAGACCAAACAGATTTTCTTTTCTTGTAACATTTCTTCCCAGACTTAAAAACACAAAACTAATTGTAATAAAAATATTTTGTCACATATGCACATGTTTTTATTAATTTTGTCTACTTACAGGAACCTGCTTTTAGCTGAGATTTGTTTTCTTCAAGATATCTTTATTACTTTTGTCCAAATTGATTTCTTTAATATACAGAAGTTTTTAGATTATAAGTCTTTTTTTTCTCACACATGTATCATTTTAATAATTTTTCTTTTTTTCCCTCTTATTCTAGAAGAGATTTTCAAGTTTCTTACCTGTAATTTTAGTTTACTTTTGTCCAGTAGACTCAACTAATGTTTCATGTGTGCATATATGCATGTGCCTCAGGAACTAGTCCTTCATTATTTTACTCACCTTCCTTCTTAATTTAGTTTTTTGTTGTTGTTGTTGTTGTTTTTGTTTTTTTGTTTTTGTGTTTTTTTTTTTTTTTTGTCCTGCTTAGTCTAGTCTATTTTATTTTCATGGCTTTCTGCTGCGGTACCATAATATGTTTCCTGTTTCCTACTCATGATGCCAGTCAATTTCATAAGTTCTCTTTTTCAGCATGTCCTTGTGCTCATATCCTTGTCTATGAAATTTAAAAAAATAATAATAGTCTAGGATGCTTTTTATTTTTTTCTGTTTCATTAGTGATGTTTAATTACAGAGAAAACACTGTCCCTCAAGTGCTGTCCAGTACATAGGGTATGCAATATTTGTCCCCACTTTCCATCAATTTTATGCCTCTTAAATATCTTTCTTAGGCCTATAACTCCTGGACCATTTCTCCCTCATATTTCCCAATGGGTCTTTCCTAGAACGCAGTATGATTATTTTCATTCTCATATCAATAGATTTTATTTACTTACATAATAAAACAAAGAAGTGCATAAAAACGTCAATGCTCCTGTATGTCATAATACTGATTCTTTCTGTAATCCACAACCAGCTACATCCCCAAATATTGCATCTTATGTTGGGCTCTAACCTTCTGTAAATTCATTGGGAGAGAAAAAGGCCTCTTCAGTGCTTCCACACCCCCTCTCTTTCTTCAAAATAGTCCTAGATATCTGTGCTATTTTCTGGTAGCATCACCTTTTGAAAGATTGTAGAAGCCTGGATTGGGAACAGTGACTATTCAGTGGACGTATGGTTACCCACTTCCTTTTCTAATACAGATCCCAGGATATTGCATCTTGATTAAAAAAAAAAAAAATGGGGAAAATACAAATCTTCCCTAGAACATCTCAGAACCATTTTTCATATTTCCCTCAAATTTATAATCTCCCTGGTTTCCCTTTTGCTGATCCCTTCCCTTTTTAGCTAGAGAAAGCTCTTTGTGTTTAAGGGCTAATAGAATTAGATTGAATCAACTTGGATAATCTCTTCATGTTAAGGTCCACCACCTTAAATCTGCAAGGTGCCTTTTGCCAAGGAAGGTAACATAGTCACAGATTTCAGATATTAGGGCACGCACACATATAAGAGGCATTATTTAAACTATAATGCACTCTTGCTTCCTGCCCTGAGGCATCTCTGAGCTGGTGCAAAAGGCAAGCTCTGGATGTTCTTGCCATGATTCTTCCTTGCTGGTCCAACACCTTTATATAAAATCCACTCTAGGAATGTGCTCTCCCTCATATCATCCAAGTTTATAGCTCTGCCTTACTCAAGCTGCACTTAGTTGTCCTTGATTATTTGACAACAAATAATATAAGGACTGACCTTAAGAAGAACCCTGAAAAATTTGAGACTATTTAGGAAAGATTGACCAGGATGGGAGAGATCTAAACATTTTTTCCTTGTATATATAAAAATTAAAGGTTCTGCCATCTTTTGCCTCCAGTAGACAATTTTAGGAAGACATAGTAACAATTGTGAAGCATTTGGAAGAGTGACCATGGATAAAGACTTAGGTATTCTTTTTAACTCCAGATAGTCATCCTAGTACTGGAGAACAGCAGTTATAGGAAAATGGTGTTATAGGAGAGAAATTGTATAGAAATTGTGCTTCAATATGAGGAATTTCTAATAAATTGTATATTTGCTTTTCAGAGCCATTTACATTAAACTTCAAATGCTTTCTGGCAAGTACTGCTACTTACAATCAATAACTGTGCATTCATTATGCTTTTATCCCTTGCATATGTGTTTAGTGACTTTTTTGACATTGATCCATGTGATGCTTCTGGAGATGAGGATTTTGTAGGAATTGTAGTTACACATAATAAACAGTAAATTAATCTGAAGGTCTTAAAAAAAAAATATATAAGGACTGACCATGGGGAGAAAAAGGAGTTCTAAGGGAACCCATCTGAAACTCAAACATGTGTGGCCTGAGGATATGAAGGTGTTAATGCTCCAGAGAGTAACCATTAACCAATGGAGCAACCATTAACTAATAAAAAATGCCCCTTCCTCCTTTTAGACAGCTAGTTCTGTTCTTCATTATTCCTGTTTCTTCCGAAGTTCTCTGAGAAACCAGCCTAATTTTCCCATTGTGGTAATCAACATGCAAATACCCTTCTGTATAGCTTTTGTACTATTCCCAGTTTCCCCTATATAGTCTCGACTACTACCCAATATAAACTGCTTACATAAAGCCCTTGTCTCAAGCTCTGCTTTGAGAAATATGAAGTGGGTCTGTCAAAGTAAAGTATTAGAAAGGAATTCTAAAACGGATTCACCCACTAGCCAGATATAATAAAGACCCCATTGTTGGTGGTAAGTGGGGTGATGATTACCCTAACACGTATTAGCACTACAATTTCTAAGAGCCCTGCTAGCAGTGACTGGGATGAATTATAGATAGAGGATCAAGGGCCACCTGATTGGCTCCATTAAGTGTTTGGCTCTTGATTTTGGCTCAGATCTTGGTTTCAGGTTCATGAGATCGAGCCCTATGTCAGGCTTCACACTCTGCCAGAGAAGTATGCTTGAGATTCTCTCCTTCTCCCTCTCCCTCTGCTCCTTCCCTCTGCCCCTCCCCTCACTTGCTCATGCATTCTCTCTCTCTCTCTCTTTCTCTCTCTCTTTCTCAAAAAAACAAGTAAATCTTTAAAAGAGAAGAAGATCAAGCACTGGCTTATATGGTAGCTGTGGTACTTAAACAATATAAAACAATAATAATTATAAAGATTATATTGTTGGATGACTTATTTAAAGCATAAAAAAGAAAATGATAAACTCAGGTTAGCTAATAATCAACTCAAGGTGCACTGTGTAGGTCAGAAGACAAAGGATTGTATGTCAACTACCAGTCTTAACCTTGCAATGAGAAAAAGAAATATTCAGAACTTTTGAGGATTATTGGATATCACATCCAAATTGATGAAGATTCTAAGGTACCTTAAAATCATCATGTCCCTCATTTAGTGGGAGCCTGTAGACTCCATGTAATGAATAAAGTTCTGGTCCAAGTTCTCTTATAGTAGATCTAGTACATCCAAGGATTTAAACAGAAGTTATTCTCTGCTCCCTCACTATATAATCAGGATACATATACTGAGCATCTGGCACAACTCTAACATGCATTTGTGGAGGAAAAGTGATTAAAATAAGGGCCAAGTGGAAGTTTCCCAAACTGCCCTATCTTCTAGCTGAATAGTAAAATAAAAGCAAGTAGAAATTTCAGAGATTTATGCCACAATTAAAGATTTAAAAGATGTGATCATGGTGATTCCCATCTTAAACCATTTACCTAAATAAAAAAAGAAGCAAAACAAACAAACTGTGGCACTTTGTAGCTATTGACCTTGCAATGCATTCTTTTCTATCTGTATCAGAGGAAGGGTCCACGTTTTATTTTATGCATGAAGAATAGCAATATACATTCACTTTGACCCTAAAACTATGTTCACCCTCTTTTTTTAAAGATTTATCTTTTTGAGAGAGAGAGAGAGAGAGAGAGAGAGAATGAGTGAGAGGGGCAGAGGGAGAGAGAATCCGCAACAGATTGCACTGAGCATGGAGCCCGACACAGGGCTCCATCATATGACCCTGAGATCATGACCTGAGCTGAAATAAAAAATCAGGTTCTTAACTGAGTGGGTGCCTCCACCCATTTTCAGGATCCTGAAGCATTTCACATTTTGCAGAACCACACAGTGACATGGGGAAGGTCATTCAAATGTTTAGTAAATACAGGCATGTCAAATACAAACTTTCTAGGCTAATATTCATAGCTTTAAAAATTTCCAAATCATTTGCAAAACTGACATTGTGACCATTTTGATAGTGCTATGTAACTCCAGGCACAAGGTGAAGTTTAAAACTGAATTAATTTTTGCCTAAATGTTTTCATTTTAAGTAATTGGATGCTAAACACTCCCTCAATTCCACATTCCATTTATTTTCTATGGACTCATCAAATTTGGTGTTATTTTCCCTTTATTTTTAATATAATTTTTGTTCAATCAATATATAATCTTTGTCTATAGAGCTCTTTTGCTTGTTTAATGATATTTAAAATAATATACTTTTATTCACCTCGAAGATTGCAACAGAAAACAAAGTTTTTTGAATATTTACTTTGCCATCATTATTACTTGCAGCATGATGCCAGCACATACATGGAAATGCTCCTTCTTGGCCTATATTAGATTGTAAAATGAACTCTGAATCCTATGCTTGTAAGTGGATGTATATAAATATTTGAAATGAATGTCTTCAATGGATTCTGCAAGACAAGATCCCGACCCTTGACTCACAATTAATTAGTACAAAGACAGAAAATCTAGACAAACAGCCTCCCCATTAATTTGATAGCTAATTAAAATGGATCCTCTGTAGAAGTCACTTGACTCTCAATTACAATTAAATATGCAAGGTTATCAGAACACTGCAAAGCAGAAAGCTGAAAGTAATCTTCCTGTTAGAGTGAACGTATCAAGGATGGTTCTATGTGGTAAGGAAAGGTTTCATGTATCACAGCTAGCTGTGTTGTTCATTGAATGTTCCCACAGGGCAACAGAAACAATAATGTCACTTCTGGTCCTAGGATCCCATCAACTGTAATAGGCTCAAGGTTAAAACCTAGTGAACTGTTAAAAATGTTTGCGGACCCCTCAAATATCAACTAGGATGGTCTAAAAAAACTGGCTGTCAAGATTTGCCTGTTGCTCTAATGGTGTTGGGTTAATTTTGTCATAAAATTAATGATGCACTTAAAATGAAGAGATTTATGATATCAGCGAGTACTTCTAATTGAGTTAACCCAAGAGAGTAGCTTCCAATTCATGCAACTCCAAAAAAAGAATGATTAATAAGGTGTCCAAATTGTATCCTCCCTTTTTGACTGAAATCTTCAATAGGCTATTAAAATAATTACCTCATTTTTACTTCAATTATTGTTTTTTTTAAATCAGAATCCATTTTTTTCATAAGATGACAGTGTTTTTCATGAATTCCAAGCTCAATTGTTTCCTTATGCTAACCTATGAATAAAAGCCTTTTTGAGCCTTAGAAGAAAACCTTACTATATGTGTGTAATTAAAACATGGTCCCTTTATTTATTTAGTATCTGTTTTTAAAATGTAGGCTGATTTTATTTGGCATTACCAGCTGAATTTTAAAGAGGCATTCGTGCATTAAGTCATGTACTGAAGAGACATTGATAAAAAGGCCTATACCTAAAATGCTAAATAGCCTGCATATTTCAGTGGAACTATTATGACAGGGATGAAGAACAACAGGGCCACTCTGTTCCCTTTGATGGCTATATCTGAGACAGAAATGGCAGCTTGAAGATTGTAACAAGACCTGGTTAAATGTGTGTCATTTCTTCTTTACAAAAATCACTTTCATGCCACTAGATTTATGATGTGCCAGTTTCCCATTACAGACCTTTTGGCTGAGATGGGATATAGTTATCGCTATGTCCATTTCACTGTGTGGTAAGAGGGAAGTGCCAAATTTGATTCATCTTCTAGTGCAGATTTCAACAAAAGAACCATCAGTTTTGTATAAATGAAACAACCAGAAAAATCTGGCAAATCATATTTAAAATTTTAAAAGGCACATACTCTACATATCAAAACTACACAAAAAAATGAAGAATTTCAGACTTTAGACCCTTATAATTGAGCCGGGCTCCATAATTAAGCCAATAGCATCTGTTGACCATTAAGTATGAGGCCTTTGTTTCCTCTGTCACTTTGAATTATCCATTTAAGTAACTGGAATTAATAAAGATAATCTGTGATTAATGGAACCTTTGTTTTTAAAGTGCTATCTATATGGAATGAAAAATCTACTATTATATCTTTCATATTAATTGTATTAATATTAAGATGTATTTATGATAAATGTAATTTAACTAAATTTAAAATTGCTTTCTTTCACCTGGGCTCAGGGATTAAATGATGGATGTTAAATCATGGGTTGTGATTTCAATGATTCCTTAAAATCCTAGTTTTATCTTTGAAGGTGGTATTGAAGTACCTTATGGACAAGCATGGCAGTTGCTTGTCTTAAAATCAGCCCCTACCTAACAAAGCCATGCTCAAACAGTACAACTTAACCCATGTGATAGTAATTTTAGCCCTTTTTGAGTACATATATTTTTTTAATCTATACCAACTTCCAGAGTAATTCATTTCATGGATTTCATTTCAATACATATAGACTACCTATATGCTTACATGTCTAAATTGTGTTTTAGCTACCATGGCTTTTTTCAAGTATGCAGGGAACTATTTCAAGAATTCAATATTTCTGTGTATTTGAGAACACACTGTAGGCATGACGTTCCGAATATCAGAAGACATGTCCAATGTACCTAATCCATCCCCTTGCATTGAAATGAGGCCTAACTTAGCATGGTTTCCAAAAGACCTATGCAATTTCTTTGGATGCTATTAAAGAAATTGTGTGTGATGGGACACCATTTCCCTAATCTTTTCAAGTACGCTCTGTGTTTAAAATTTCTCTTAGTATTATAGGATAATCTGAGATTTCTCTTTTTTTTTTAGGTTTTACTAAATTCCAGTTAGTTAATATACAATGTAATATTAGTCTCAGGTATACAATGGTGATTCAACACTTCCATACAACACCTGGTGCTTATCACAAATATCCTCCTTAATCTGTATCACCTGTTTCTCCCAATGCCCCTCTCATCTCCCTTCAGGTAACCATCAGTTTGTTCTCCAAAGTTGAGTCTGTTTTTTGATTTACCTCTCTCTCTTTTTTTCCCCTTTGTTTGTTTTGTTTCTTAAATTCCACATAGGAGTAAAATCATATGGTATTTGTCTTTCTCCGACTGAAAATAGTAATTCAGAGGGATACATGCACCCCAATGTTTAAGGCAGCATTACCCACAATAGCCAGATTATTATGGAAACATCCCAAGTCTGAGATTTCTTAACAATATTTGAGATGAAATTTATAAAATCCTCATTGATCATAAAGCTTTTCAGATTTCTATATTTTCTTAGAGGATATTAAAAATGGAGTACAGCATTACTTTGGTTTTCAAGGAGCTTAGTTAACCCCAGAAAAATCTATGTTGACATGAAAATCACAGATATGGTATGGCCAGTTTTTGTTTTTGTTTTTGTTTTTTAGGCAAATTAAAATTTAGATGCATCACTGAAAATATCTAATTCCCTGGAAGTTACATTAAGAGCACCTGTGTATATAAGACCTGAGATATGTTGGAACTCGATAATGATTGACAAATATATGCAAATATGATTGGCTAGATGGATGAATAATTAGTCTTTCCAGATAAACAGCACTGATAAGTAAAATCTTGATTATTTAGAATGCTGTAAGGTTTCCTAGATTATATTTCAATCATGTATATTAGATTACTCCATAATAGCCAGGATTTTATCCCCGTTCTGGGTAAAATACACATAAGGGTAGCCCTGGTGGCTCAGTGGTTTAGCGCTGCCTTCGGCCTGGGGTGTGAAACTGGAGACCCCGGGATCAAGTCCCACGCTGGGCTCCCTGCGTGGAGCCTGCTTCTCCCTCTGCCTGTCTCTGCCTCTCTCTCTCTCTCTCTCTCTCTGTGCCTCTCATGGATAAATAAATAAAACCTTAAAAAATTTTGAAGGAGGACAAGGTTAAGTATTGTCCATGCCTATGAAATTGAAAGATGACACTTATACTGACAGCATTGTAGTGAAAATTCACTTTCTATGAAAAAGAAAAAAAAAAAGATATAATCTTGATTCTTATCAGTTCTTGTAAATTTCAAACCTTAATCTCAATATTGATGGTCCCCAATTTATAATGGTTCAATTTACAATTCTTCAGCTTTATGATGGTGCAAAAGCTAAATGCATTCAGTAGGAATCATACTTCAATTTTGAATTTTGATTTTTTTCTGGGCTACCAATAAGCCGTATGATACTGTCTCATGATGCTGGGCAGTAATAATGAGCCACAGCTTCCAGTCAGCCATGTGATCACAAGGGTAAATGATGGATGCTTTTACAACCATTCTGTACCCATACAACCATTCTTTTTTCCAGTATTTGATGGATTACATCAGATATTCAACACTTTATTATAAAATAGGAGGATTTGTGTTAGGTTATTTTGCCCAACTATAGGTCTAATGTGAGCATTCTGTGCACTTTTGAAGTAAGTTAAGCTAAGATATGGCATTCAGTAGGTTATGTGCTTTAAATGCATTTTAGAATTATGATAGTTTCAATCTATGATGGGTTTATCAGGACATAATCCCATTGAAAGTTGAGGAAGATCTGTACTTGCTGCCTATATTTCTCAATTTTTCTTCCCTGTCTTTGTTTTCCATATCACCACACCCACTATCATCACTGCAATGAATATTCACACCCACTCTGTTTATTTCATTCAGGGATTATAGTATCTTTTTAGTTATTCAGCACTCAGTCATATTATCTTCCTTTGGGATTTTCTTTCATTTACCCTATCAGAGTAGTCATGTGATCATCTACTGAAAAATAGAAGAGAAGTTTCAATACATGCTAGGAAAGGATGAACTGAATGTGAAGATGGGACTTAGAAACAAGAGTAAAGGGGATCCCTGGGTGGTGCAGTGGTTTGGTGCCTGCCTTTGGCCCAGGGCGCGATCCTGTAGACCCGGGATTGAGTCCCACATCGGGCTCCTGGTGCATGGAGCCTGCTTCTCCCTCTGCCTGTGTGTCTCTGCCTCTCTCTCTCTCTCTCTCTCTCTCTCTCTGTGACTATCATAGATAAATAAATAAATTAGTTAAAAAAAAAACTTTTTAAAAAAAGAAACAAGAGTAAAGATGTGCATTTTCTTTGAGTTTCAGTAGTTACAGTTTTCTAGTTATTACTGTTATTCGAGCATCCATAAAAATTAACTCATATGCAGTTTTTCAAGTGCCTTTGTAACTTTTACTCTTGGTTCCATTCCTTTATACTGTTAGGAGGCCAAATGAATCTCCTGGCTACCACAAAGAATCCATATCATAACAATACTGTTAAGTACCATAACCAATCAAATCTAAAACAATTTGTAACATGGTGACTATAAAATAATACAACATCTTCAACAAGAAGTTCCTAAACAAAGATTATCTGTTGGATGAGTAAAAATTTGGGCAGAAACAGGCCTTTGCTTCACCCCTTTGTTTAGTCACTGGCTGCCTTCTCTAGAAAGGCTTGATCTTTACTCAAAACTGAGGCAGACTGACAGCTGAAGGGTTTCATACAACCATACATTTGCAGCTAAGCAGTGCAGTGAGCCCTTCCTTGAGGCAAAATCATGGTTGCAGGTCTCCATTTCTGGTATAATAACATTTTTTGGTATTCACTTGATATTTACTGGATAAAAACAGTATCTACAATTTGTAAAACAAAATTGCTAAAACAGGCCCAATACAATAAAGAATTTGAAATTATATATTTAATTAGAACATATACATGGAACACTGGGGTGGCACAGTCGTTTAAGAATCCAACTCTTGCTTTTGGTTCAGGTTGTCATCTCAGGGTCATGAGATGGAGTCCTGCGTCAGGCTCTGCACTCTGCTTAAGACTCTCTCTCCCTCTCCCTCTGCCCCTCCTCAGTCCCTTCCTCTCTCAAATAAATAATATTTTATTTTTATTTTTTAAGGTTTTGTTTATTTGACAGAGAGAGCACAAGTAGGCAGAGTGGCAGGGAGAGAGAGAAGCAGATTTCCTGTTGAGCAGAGAGCCCAATGAGGGGCTTGTCAATCCCAGGACCTTAAGATCATGACCTGAGCCAAAGTTAGACATTTAACTGACTCTGCCACCCAGGCACCACAGAAAGAAATCTTTAAAAATAGATACATACATACATACATAGATACATAGATGATAGAATATATACACAAATAACTAAATAATTATCTCTATACTTTTCCCTGAGCTGGTCTTTTGCACTGAAAGTCTCTATCTACAGTCATTGCTGCCAATCAGAGCCATGATTGTATGTATACACAAGTGACTACTTCTGGGTTTCCATTTAGTGATCTGTTTTGCCTCTGTTCACAGGATGGTGCTTCCATGTTCTTTCACCTTAATCCTGATCAGTTAGTAGTATGATATCCAGGAATATTTCAGTTCCCCTAGGAACAGCTATACTTGTTTGCACAAGGGCCTTAATTACCCTACTTTTCTCAGGACATCTCTCCCCTACCCAGAACTAGAACCTTCTTTTGTACCACCTTTCACTTATCTATACACTTTTATAGGCTCCGTAGAACTATTACTCCCCTTCTTGACTCCTAATTATTTGTGTCCCTTTGGATTCTTCCTTCCATGGACTGAGCCACAAATGAATGTCTTCAAAATGACCATATCAGAATGCAAGAAAGAATCCTGGCCTCATGAGCCCTGTGCCTGTACTATCTGTTTTCATTCCCAACTCAGCCTCTTAAGTTAAGGCTCCCCAGACTTATCAATACAGGGAATTTCCTAAAAAAAATATGAATTGCTTGGATTATATACTTTGGGGGAGAAAAGAAAAAATATATTAAATATGTGTTGGTTGTTAATTGTTTAATTAGATGAGGTACAGGTAATTTTAGGCTCATCATCAAATGTTTAATTTCCTGTCATTTTAAAACTTTTTCCCCTAAATAAAACAGTTGGTTCATTAATAATTAAACCCCCATCTCTCTGAACGAGTGTAAGGAGTAAACAAGCCAATTAAAGTAATTCCCTTTGCAATACTGATATAAAAACCCTAGAGGAGATGCATGAAGGAAAGCAGATTCAGCTTCTAATAGTCAGGACTAAGCCAGGCATCTCTGTTGGAAGCCTGAACTCAGGGCACGTGAATGTGGAAGGATGCCTCTTGTTTATTGGGAGCTATTTAAAAAATTGAATTTGAGCACCCCATGTGGTAGCCCATACCCCTCTGTAGTGACTTTGTAATTCTTCTTTATAAATAGAGTGAGATAGAAGCAATAGTGTAGCCATTCTGAGGCCAAGCCTTAAGAGGCATTGAACATTTTTGCTTATTTTTTTTTGGCATCATGTTCAGTTGCTGCATGAGGGCCTGGTTGAATTTGACAAAAGATGAGAGACTGTGAGGATAAGAGGTTAAGTCACTAGCTGAGGCTTCCTGGGCCAGCCAACCCTCACGTAAACTGGTGGGTGATGAGACCAGTCTACCCAGAACTACCCAGCTGAGCCCAGTTCAAGTTGCCACACCATAAAGCTATATTAAGATACAAAATGTTAAGGTGGTTCCTTATGTAAAGAAAGCTCACTGATACACCCAATAATATCCACGATGTTCTTCTTAAAAATCTCACTAGCTGGACAATTATTGCCAGTCACATTTATTCAATGCAGGAGGCCTGGTCCATGACTATTTGTCCTGACACTAGTGGTTGGAGAGTGTAGAGGACAGGAAATTTGGTTCTTTCAATGTTTTGTCCACTATGGTAATAAGCACAGATATTGTCCTTTTGAATTAATGGTATCCTGGGTGAATAAATCAATCAGAGTATGTAAGTATGTCATACGATACACAGATACTAAGGAATTTTCAGTTTCCATTTAGTTCAGGGTCATCTGCAGTATAATCCTAACTAATACAGTCCCCTCTCCACTGGCCAGGATACAGTTAGATCTGAAATCTAACTAACTTACGTTAGTTAGTAAGTATCATGAAAGAGGTCAAACACTATGGCTTAGAGAGTTAATGACTACAGGTGCTCAGTGATTACTTCCTAGATGAAAGGGATGTGAGGCAATCCCAAAAACATGGATAGAATCTCTACACGGGAAAAAAAAAATGAGAGAAAAATATTCAAGACAAGAGGAATTATTTAAACCTAGAGCATATGCTTGAGTTCCAGTGGAGGGAGAAGGAAAGATTTCATGAAGGTGGGTGGTGGTTCGACAACATAAAATAGGTTAAGAGTCAAGGAAAGGAATGCCTCAGTGGCCAACTGAATTTGTACTTGACTTTGACTAATGCAGAATAGGCTGTTCCTAGAAGTTTCTGAACAAGCAAAAGACATAAGCAGAGTTGGTCTTTATAAAGCCACATAGCAGATACAGAACAGATTTTAGGGGTAGATGAGCTATTGAAACTTAATAAACAAAGAGTTAATGGATTAGAGAAATAGCTACCTATATGGTGAAGATAATCAGAAGGGATTTGTGCATGATGCAATGTAGACTTTTAAGGACTTGAAAAAATTTAAATTTTGGTTTCTAATACATTGGTATGTTTCAGACAGAAATACGAAACTGAGATAAACAGTTGTTTTGAGACCGAGTTCCTACTTTTTTTTTTTTTTATAATGTCAAATAGTGGCAAGAAAGGTAATACTAAATCTTAGGAGATGGAGCATATAGTGTTCCTAAGAGTTATTTCAAGGTATGCTAAACTTATTGGAAAATATTTGAGAAGCAGAACTTCGGGAAAAGGGGGAAAATAAGAAAAAGAAAACATGAATGTCTTTGCAAAATTCATTTCATAGCAATGAATTTTAATTTGCTTGCTTTTTGTTTTATTTTTTGGAAAGAAATCAAAGAAAGCAAGCAATATAGAAGGAAGTATGAAAATGTGACAAATTTAAAACTGAACATCTGCATACCACAGAAAGAAAAGTGAGAGAAAAATTTGACAAACATTTCTTTTAGCTCAGGATTTATTATGAGGTGTTTGCAAATTATCTCTCCAATTTTGAATATAAATTACAGAATAACTAATGCATACTTGTTATTGTGTAGTTTGTGTCATTTTATAATTTGAGTCTTGGAGCTTATTAACTTTTCTTTCTTATAGAAGTTGATTCAAAGAGCAAAATAACTCCTGAAAAAGAAATGTCAAAATATAAAAAGCATACTCAGTGCTTCAGATAGAGGAGGATGATGATAAATACATGACTTATCTTTAAGTAGAATTCTTTGTCATACTATAAAATAATTGTAGATATTATATGTATTCATACATCTATATAGTTTGTAAGAATTCATGCTCATATCTAGCAAATAATTTAGTAAATAGCTTTATATTGACTGAAAGGAAAATGGAATAAAAGTGTAAAGAAAAAAATAACAGCCTTTTTTCTGCACTTTTTGAATATACTATTAAAGCCAAATGGTTTGGAAGAAACAAATCATAGGATGATACATGCTATCCAGTTACATCAGAAAACCATAGAGTGAAGTGTCAAGCTGGAAAAAAATAAAATTGGTGTTTAAATGTACCAGTTGTAACCAGAATTTGATGAACATTAATATATTCCTACTATTAAATCTTTATTTTCTTAATCAATGACCTGTAAAACACTTAAATGATAGGTTCCAGGCAGAGTGTGGTGGAAAAAAAAACAAAACAAAAATATCTGACCATCCTTCAGAGTACCAACTTAGAACTGCCAGTATATCAGTCATGCTTATTTCAGATGTTGAACTTTTAAAAAAATAAAATTCTAGAGTGTCTAAAGTAGGAAAAAAGGAAAAAAAAAAAAAGGTCTATATCCAAAAAGAACACATTTTTATCGCCTGTGAGTTGGTTAACTATTTGGAGTATTCATGTGGTTTCTGTGGGGGTTTAGGAATGATAAATGGATGAAACCACTCCTCAAAGTTGATTCATTTACACAGTTATTCATTGAAAAGGCATTCCGTGGCTCATCGTAGTTACCTTAGAGAAAAATAGTGATATATTATCTGATCTGAAAGAAGTAGCCATAAAGACAATGAATAAGAAAAACAAATACTTATGAATTGTTCTAAATATGTGAGTGATCCAAGCAATGTATGTGATTGGCATAGAGGAAATGGAGGAGTGGGTGTGTGTCTATATTTAGATATTGTGGTTTGAGAATGCCTCCTTGCCTAGGAAATAGTTAAGCTGAAACCTGAAAGATGAGAAGGAGCTCCAAGGGACCCCATGGGAAAGAAAATCCAAGCAGTGAAAAGCTTGCCCAAGGGTCACAAAGTCAGAATAAATGCAGTATGTTTAAAGACATGAAAGGAGGCCAAAATTCCTGGAATATTGAGAGTTACGAGGAGGTCTAAAATAAGCTCAAAAAGGGACCAGATCTATTCTCTCTTTTAGTAACAATCTACCTTTGCTATGTAACAAATAGCCTCAGAAATCTTGGTGTCAAAATATAACAGTGTTTATTTCTAATAAGTATTAGTTAATCTAAGGTATTTCCACTTCAGATTGGTGGTAGGTGATGATCTGCTCCTGTGTCCACTGGGAGTATATTCTCATGTCACAAGAAGGAAGTCCACTGAACAAGAGAGTTGTAAGCCATTGTTTGCATAATAATCGTAACACCACCTTGGCCAAAACAAGTCACAGGGCAAGCACAGAGACAACCAATAGAGAAGAAAAACTTCTCTGGTAAGAAAATTTGGTGAGAGAAAAGTCAAAGCTACATTGTGAAGAGTGAGAACCATGTCTCCTATATCGTTGTAATGTATATTCATAACAAGTTGCCTCAGACATACTAGGTACTCAAAATAGAGACTAAGACATTCAAAATGTTAGAAACATGTAATGCAAAATATCAACAGCATTGGTCTTCGTAGTCCCCTCACCAATGTGAAAATGCCTGGGTCCTTTTTAGTATAGGGAGACTTACCAAGAGCTTTCGCAGCTCAGTCTTTGTCAGTCATCCACACAGATATCAAGTGTGAGCAAAACAGAAGTTTCAGTAGCCAGTGGAAATCTAAGTTACTCTATGTGAGATATAGAACTTACCTATCTGACATGATTTCATCTCTTTATTATTCTTCTGGCAAATATCCCTTTGTCTCTTTTCTCATTTTCCTTTTTTTCCTCCTCCTTAACATCTTTCCTCTACATCCTCATTATTCTATAAAGGGATTTCAAAGGTTTATGTCCTGAATTTGGAACTGATTCTATCTTGTGATTCAATCACAGTTTAGGTCTCTGCTGTAAGTGTTAGGCTGAGTAGATATGTAAAAAGTGCTTTGATCAGCTCCAGGCATATAGTATGTGCTATATTTATCCTGAAAAACTTACCATTGTGCTAACTACAAAAACAGAGAGATGAGGAACTAGAATAACTTTAAATAGAATGGAGCTACTGACTGAAAAGAACACAGATTAGAATTCCTTAGTATCTAGCTCATGAGTAGCATGAACTAAGTAAGCTAAGTGGTAGTATTGTAGTCTCTTACCCATAACCTACTTGGCTTACTTGTATATATGTAGCTTATATTCAAGGAGGTCCTCAAAGTGTCATGAAGAAGCTTTTTATATTTTAAATGTGCCATGGAGATTATCTGAGATGAGCAATCAGGGATGGCCCAATCTTCAGGCTCTACATTGCAAGGGAAATCCTTCTGAATGGTATTAATATAATTTATTAATAATAGAATAACCCTCCCTAGAGACTATTTTTACAGAAGCTGTGAATTTTTAAAAAATTTTGACCTAGATGCACAGGTGGCTGAATGTAAGCAGCAGACCTATACACTACTCTGATGAGAGGTTGTTCAAGATAACTAGTCAACTACTGTGACTCAAATGCATTTAAAAACAACAGGAAAACCCACTGAATTTTGGTAGTGTTTTAACTCTGGCTGTTTTTGAAATTGACTTCCCTTTCAGTGAAATGTCCAGTGTAGAAAAAAAAACAAACATATATTTATTTTTTAAATTATTGACTATATTCTCTATGCTGTATTTTTCATTTTTCATTCCCACAATATGTTTATTTTGTAGCTGAAAGTTGGTACCTCTTAATCCCCTTCACCTTCTTCACACATCTCCCATTCCTGTCCCCTTTGGCAACCACTAGTTTGTTCTCTGTTTTTATGAGTCCATTTCTTTTGCTGTTGTTTTTGTTTGTTTTGTTTTGTTTTAATTCCACATGTAAGTGAAAACATGTGGTATTTGTCTTTCTCTGTCTGACTTATTTTACTTAGCATAATACCTTCTAGGTCCATCCATATTGTCATGAATGGCACGATCTCATTCTTTTTTTAATGGCTGAGTAATATTCATACACATACACACCACATCTTCTTCTTCATTCATTTACTGATGGTCACTGAGGTTGCTTCTGTATCTTGGCTATTGTAAATAATGCTGTAATAAATAGAGAAACCCATATATTTTTTTGAATTGGTGTTTTTATTTGCTTTAGCTAAACACCCAGAAATGAAATTGTTGGATTGTATGGGTTTTGTTTTGTTTTGACTAATCTCCATGCGGTTTTCCCCAGCAGTTGTACCAATTTAAGTGTCCACCAGCACTATATGAGAGTTCCCTTTTCTCCACATCCTCTCCACCCTGCTATTTCTTATGAAGAAAACATACCTTGACAGTGACGAGTAGTATAAATATCTCAAAAATGTATAGGTGAGGGCAGTGGCCAGGATGTAGGGCGTGATTACAGAAAGAGGGAGGATTCAGGCCAGAAATTAGAAAAGCTTTTTTGGGAATGTTAATGTAGGTGGGACTGCGCATACATTTGAATGATGAGTTATGGAAACTGCAAATAATATATGGTTTTATAATTTTGGTTAATCTATGATAGTCTCCTTTGTCATAGATTCATTTTTGTTTTTGTTTGTCTTTTAGTTGGTAACAGAGTGGATCATGGCTTTCATCTAACTGTTGAATCTTTCATTTATATTTAATTAATCCTGACAGGATTAATATTTAATTAATCCTTAATTAATTTTTAATTAATCCTGCATTATTCTAGAGTCAAACAATCAAAAGTTACATATTTTCTTCAAAATAAACAAGATTCCCTCCAACTTTAAAAACTGGTGGCTTATATTTAGCCACCAAGCCTGTAGGAAAAGTTATTAAACCCAAAGAAGTTGGCACTTATTAATTTATATAAACTTATTACTGACCTAAACTTACTGCTTTATTCAGAGCATTTAAGGAACATGTGTTCTGTGTACACAAAAGTCTGTTATTAGTTTGAAAGTTTGTGGGCAACATTATTCTAAGAATGTTACTGAGCTATCTGCTAATAATCAAAGAATCCAACACATATTCCGCATTTCTATTTCCTAACATGAATAAGTAAATGCATTAGCTTACAAATGTTAATGACCACTCACAATAAATAGAATTCACAGATAAAATCTGCATTAAAAGATCATTAGCATTGGGGATTGAAAACACAAAACTATGAAAATGAGTTTCAAGAGCTTAATTTTCTCATTCTGTCTTCTCAGAGTTAGATGCATACCTCAAGGTATAAGTGAATCCAGAGGGCAATTTTAGTGGCATATAGGGTAGCATATTCCTTTTTTGCATTTGTAATTAGAGAAAGGGAGTTTGGGATCTTAGCCACAGTACTGGTTTAAGCCTCATGGGTGTTTTCTCAGTTTACTCAATGATAGAACACCAGGCTTGGATAGGCCCTAAACCAGATGTCACAGGAACACATCACACAGTGCTACCACTGTGCTTTCACTTCAAGTCTGCCTTTGGTTTGGGATGGGATGGTATAATATTTCTAATTTTCTTTCCCTCCCTGGGTCATAAGCGGAATACTCTACTTCTCCCATCCCTTCCCTCATTAGTTTTTACCAACCACTAGTGTCCTGTGAGCCTTCAGTGAGCTACGACATCAGAGTGCTCTGCACCCTAAGCAGCCTGTGTTTCGTTCCGCAAATATTTACTGAGCACATACATGTGTCAGCACTGTTCCTGGAGCTGTGGGTGCAGCACCAAACAAAACTCATTTCCTTCTTCCGTCTCCTGACATCCCGGTGAAGGAGAAAGGCAATAAGCCAGGATGAAAGGTAAAGCAGTGTGTATAAATATTGATGGGGTGTTTTTTTTTTTTTTTTTTTTTGATGGGGTGTTATATTAAATAAGGTGGCAAGGGAAGGACTCCATGGTGAAATGACATTTGGAAAGAGATTTGAATCCAGTGAGGCTGTGAGTCATGTGAATATATGTGGGAGGTGGGGAGGATGCTCTAGACTTGGTGACAGGACATACAAAAGTAAGCAGAGAGTGTGGTTGTCCATTTGGCAAGCGCAGAAGGCTGATGTGTCAAGGATGGAGTGAGCAAGTGAAAGCGATGGAAGAATTGAGAAGGAGGTAGTTGCAGTCAGACCATAAGACCCTAAGGGCACTGAAAAGGTTTCATTCTATCTTAAGGCTAACAGAACATAAGTCACAAATATGAAAAATAAATTTATGACTATAGCACTAATAGCTTCGACATACGCCTAGTGAAAATGTATGATCAAACACTGAAATTAGTTTTTTATTCATAATCAGTCCTAGATAATCATATGATTTTATATTGTGTGTAAATACCCTGAAAATCCTTCTGAACTGTCCTTGTGGGGTGTTTTTCAACCATGAAAACCAGCAACCTGGCCAGCAGTGAATATGAATGCATCAACAGAAAGAAAATTCCTGGATTGAGGCATTTCTTAAGGTCACATCTGAAATTATTTTTGAATATGAAATGCATTTGAAATGCCCTTTAGAGATTGTCTCTTTAATCCAAAGAAAACAAAAAATAAATATTTGTGTTTGTATTTTTAGTAGGCATTAACCTTCAGGGAATTGAAAGAGGTTGGAGAACGAAGAGGTGTTTTATATTAAGTTAAATGTATTCAGCCCATTTGATGGTAGACATTTTACCTGTTCTTTTTTTTAGTATAACTTTTCCTACACCTTAAGATAGTCTGGCATTGAAACTCTGTAAATACAGGTAGATATCTTGGTCCCACAGGAACATAAAATAAATATAGATTTGCTCCCAAAATATATGCTGTTTTCTCCCCAAGTTATATTAACTCAAAAAAAAAAAAACCCAGCAGGCTTTGGGGTTACTGAAAAGCTGTGTAAGTCATCTAAAATCAATACTTTTGGCCTTGCCTAGTCTAATACCAGGTGATGTCAAACTTAGAGTTTAGAGAGAAATGGCTCCACTAATTAAATGTCTCACAGAAAAATGACTTTTCTTGTCAAAGAGACTATACCTTACTCTGGATGGAGTACCTGCTAAATGCCAGCCTTACATAAGGAAGAGTTTCTTTAAGTTCTAACCTGCAAATTTTATGGGCATGAATTCTGCCAAAAATGTAGATATTATCCCAACTGTTCTAAACTGCTATAGCTAAGGTATGAGCAACTGTGTCACTGCCTCCTCAGCACCTGCCAGAGCCAACTCCTCTCCCCTTTTTCCCTCTTTCTCCACACTCCTAAAGCAGCTCCCTAGCTGCCTGCCACTAGAAGTTTTCTTTGGAAATCTTTTCATTTGAAACTTGCCTACATAAAGTAGTTACAGTTAGCACAATATTAGCTATGACACGACTCAGTGCTACAGTGACAGTATTTAAATTGCAGGATCAGACAAGGAAGTCAGAGTGGATGCAAACTGTCAAGAAAAGTAGTTTGGTACTTGTGAGGTTTCTTCAAGGCTGTAGAAGGGAACTTCTCTTGTTAAAGGTGGAAAATATATCTATTCCAGTCTCTGAACTTTAAAGAATATCTCTCTATAAAATAGCAATTACCTTAATACAGAAATGCCTAAATATGATCTAGAAAGCGTTTTCTGATGTCTGTATCAACACTGTCTTTTTAGACCACTCCCCCCACCCCGATTCAGACCTGAATACTGGTTTGTGTATGGTTTGAATATTGTTGTCTATAGAAGGGTTACCAGGTGCAAATATATGCCCATCCTGATGCTTAAGTAATTCTGATTTTTTTTCCTTGAATTGATCTTTGGAGTACATGCATGTGATAGGGCAAACATATTCTTTTCTGTAATTTTTCAAATCAGAAGTGCAGTTCTCAACTGCATAAAAATGTAAAATATTACTTTAAATTACAACCCTACTTTACTGTTACACAGCCCATGTACTACTCTGCACATAAAACAAAGTCCATAATTATTATAATTGCTTGTCATCATCAGATGCTTTAGAACCATTAGTTGCTATATGAATTATAAACATGTTGATGAACAGAATAGTTACCATTAACATCATGGTCAATGGTAGGTTTCTCACAGTTAATGAAGTTTTAAAAAAGGAAATTCATTAATTTCCTCTTAGGAACTTGCTCTTTATTGGTCTCTTAAAATGTCTTATAAATTCTATTATTAGAGGATAATGATGGTATGAGGGGGGGAGATAGTCTGAACAATATGTACTGAAATCAGTAAAACCTGAGTAGTTGTGCCTAATGACAGGTTGTAAAATGATCTTTGTATAGAATATTTCCTTCGATTTTGTTGTTCTTCATCAGTTCACCAGAACAAAAAGGGAAAAATATCAACCTGGCATGACTAGAGCTGAGTTTTTATTTTTTTTATTTATTATTTTTTAGAGCTGAGTTTTTAATATTCCTTATATAGAAACCCTGAGATGCTCAGGAAAAGTATTTTCTAATGTGCACAAATCAATTGCAATCTTCCAGTGAAAAAACAATTAGAAGGTTGAATTAATATTACAAGGTGTTCATGTCAGAGGACAATGCTATTTACACGGTACTACCTATATGCCAGGTGCTATGTTAGGTAATTCATATTAATTATCATATTCATAATTATAGAAGAGGACACTGGAGCTTACGGAAGCAAGGCCAGTGTCTTAGAGGACAGAGCTGTGATTTTAACTCAGGCATTCGGACTCAGAAACGATATTCTGGTGCTTTTCCCAAATTATGAAGATATAATGGCAACATTTATTTAAACATTTCCATGCTAAATATTTATATGTTATTTAATTTTCGTAGCAGACACTATAATTTATCACTATGCGTTGTAGTTTGTTAGGTTTTCTATTTCTCAATAGCAGGAATAACTGTGTTGGGCATATGCGACTCCCATAATGCTTTACAATGACTTGTAGGTGTTCAATAAATGCACATGAAACGTACAAATCATGTACATATTTACCCCGTACCATGAGAGGAAAAAGCGACTCTATGCATTTGGTAGCTTCATAATTGTAATTGTACAGTAGGCTCTGCATTCCCTTTGTAATTTGCCTCTGAATTTTATTTGAATTGTTATTATGGCTTATTGAACCTTAAAGTTTTACCATACAAAATCCTTTCACTGTTATCATATTATAAGGAGTAAGCATACAGTATCTATTTTATGTAACATGTTAACTATATTTCATGTATTTAGTAAAAGAAACAAGTGTACTGAGCTCCAAACAAATCCAAGATGACAGAATTTATTAAACCACCCCAGTTTCCTTCTAATGATATAATTGCAAACAGATTTAAAACAATAACAAAACAAAAACCTTTTAAGTTTACCTATTTAATTCATTTTCTGAGAGGCCAGGACAGTAATCAGAACAGAGTGACTGAAAAATCCTTGGACTGGCAAAGAAAATAATTTAATTGTTATGGGCAAAATATCCTTATTAACTATAGTTTGTCACCATATGTTGATATGCTTTGAGAAAACCATGTCTCATTAGCATTAAAAACTTATTGATTACTGAAAATCTTGTATATTAATCATTAATTTACCTTATTATCTACTTTTAAATTATCCCATGCATGTGCTTACTTTTAACTAAAATCTCTTAAATTTTGTTTCAATTTTTTTTCTGATTTTATTTTTGTTCTTTGTCTTCCCTTTAAAAAAATTCTTCATTTTACTTTCCATTTGACACGTTTTCTTTCTATTAACCTTCATCTTGTTGTCTGCCTGTTTCATATTTTACTGTTGCTATTCTCCATTTTAAAGAGGAACCTTATTTAAATTCCCAGGATATCGCTATGCAACACGCTGTTCTCACTGGATGCTAACAACAAAATTATATCTAAGTAGCCACACTTGATTTCTTCAAGTATTCACTGTTGTCTTCCATATGTCACGTGTGTTCTAAGTGTTATTGCTAGAGCAGTGAAGAGAACAAGATCCCTGACTTTTTCTAGTGGATAAACTAATAATAACAACAAATACAATTTTACTGTTAATTAATGATATGTGTTATAAAGAAAACCAAACGAGGTAAGGTGATAGAGAGCAATATAGGAAGAAGAGGCTATTTGGTGATGAGAGAAATCATGTCTGAGGAGATAAAATAAGAGTAGAGGAGGAAATTAAGAGAAGGATACAGCCATGCTAATATCAGGAAGAAAACATCCTGAAGAGGGAGCCTGAGGTGGGAATGAGCTCCGAAGGACACCATAACTCTGGTGGGATAACAAGGAAAGAGAGGCAGATGTAAGGTGGAAGAGGACGACATGGGAGTCTTTGGATTTTGTTCTAACTGGGATGGGAAGGGATGGGAGATTTTAAATAGAGTAGTGACAAAAGCCCCTAACCTCTTGAAAGGATTATGTTGGCTGTTAGATGTCAAAATGAGCTATCGAGGGGACAAAAAAAAAAAAAAATATATATATATATATATATATATATATATATATATATATATATAATATGAATAATAGAGGAAACTGAATGTAGCTGGCTTTGAAATATATTTTTTAAGGTTAGAGATGCTAAAACTCCCCAACCAACTGGATGTGGGGTATAGGAAATTTGAAGATACCACAACCCAATCACACTGTACAGAAACCCAAACAGTAAATGGTATTTGGCATTAATGAAGCTACTCTTCTAACAGCATAAATTATTAGAAGCACTCATTGACTTGCAAATATTATTATCAGTGGAGAACGGAAATGTAACATGAGAAAAAGGCTGAAAATTTCCAGCACTGCGTGCTGTTCCAGAAGTAAGCAAGATGGTTGCAGAGACGTGAAGCTGGGAAATTAGAACATGAGAAAGTGATTCCAGGATCACGGTGTTTCTTCTCACCAAGCTCTGGGCAAACAGGCAATGGGATGAAAGGCAGACAGCAAGATGGGAACGGGAGAAATCTACTGACCCCCACATTTGTTCTCAACAAATATCGCCAGCCACTCTTTGCTGTAATCTTAGTAATATTAGCAATACTAACATTATTTCTCAGTTACCTAAGGCTTTAATAAGTTCCATGGATTGGCCAGGGGACATGCTCACAGGTATTAAACATTCTTTCAATGGGGAAATCCATGCTGAGTTCTGAAAGGCCGCCTTACAAACAAGCATTGTAAGCAAGGGTCTGTCTATAGACTTGGGAACTGCATATACTCGGCCCACTTTGTGATCTTCTTCCCTAGCACATTCATATTTACAACTATGGGTAGGACACTACGCTAGAACTGCCCAACATAGGGAGGAATCGAGATCGGATTTGAGCTTTCTTAAACATGATTTATCTGTTTCTATGATCACAATTTTAGTCAAACTATGATGTTAAAAGGAATGATTTTGTAGAAGACTCTTTGAGATTAGATTTGCTCATAACCGAATCTGGTATCCCACACAAGTCTTCTGTCTCTACAGCTGGGCTTTTTCCCACTATTATGCACTATTTTTCTAGCAAATTGCTCTGGGGGTTATATCAGAAGAGAAATTATAACAAAGGACAAGGTTCAGAAAGAACAAAAATGAAAAGAAAACTACACAGGACGATTTCCCTCAATCGCTCTATAAAAAGGCTGTGCTGTGCAAGAACAAAGGATACACAGTAAGTCCACCAAACTGGGTTGTCACTGGAGGGGAGATGGAGTGCATTGGGCTACAAAGGCATGAGTGAATAAATATATACATTATAAAAGCAAGTAAATGACTTAGGTGGACAAATGACAATGATGTCATCGACTGAGGCACCTGCTTCTGAGCTTCAAAACAACCACCACCACCACGAACAGCAACAAGATGAGTTGATACAAAACTTTGAAAGTTGAAGTGCATTTTTCCTAAGAAACACGTTTTTTACTACTCATTTAGAAAGCTTATGTTTGGCAATCTATTTTCCTGCCTACTTAGGCACCCTCTACATCTCTCTTCCAAAGGAGATGCCAAAGGAATCTGTCTTATACCCTCCACCCTCCACTCCCATTTCTAGAGCTTCCTAACAGGTGCTGCTTCTACCACATGTGTTCTCCATCTATAGTTCCTGACTGCATATTATTACCCATTTTATTTTAGGGTCAGATGTAAGAGAGCAAAGGAAGTATGCTCAGAATGCATCTAATTTGGACTTCCACTTGGTTTTTGCAATGTTCTTAAAATAATATACACTGTTAATTTTTCTCAACAGAAAGGAGACCTTTCTGTGCAAGTTGGACATGTTGATTAGGAAGCAGGAAAGGGAAAGACAGAGATGCCAAGAAAAATGTGCTATTTTAATATCAAGCAACACAAAAGAGGCATAGGGTTATTTCCAGCCTGAAGTTGGAGACTACATTTGGAGCAAAACTCTAAGATACCAGATGCTTAACTCAATCTTCTCTTTTCAATTGAGGTGAAATACATATCACATAAAATTAACCATGTTAAAGTGAACAATCCAGTGACGTTTAGCACATTCACAATGTTATGCAACTATAACTTCTATCAAATTCCAAAATATTTTCATGATCTAAAAGGAAGCCCATTAAGCAGTCTCTCCCCATTTTCCTCTGCCCAAGTCCCTGGCAAACATCAAGATACATTCTATGTCTACAGATTTATTGATTTCAGGTATTTTGTATAAACAGAATAATATAATTTGTGGCCTTTTGTATCTGGCTTCTTGCATTTAGCATAACGTTTTGGAGGTTCAGCCATGATACAGCACGGATCACTATACCATTCTGTTTAGGGATCCATAATATTTCATCTTATGTATATACCAAAATTGGTTTCTTAATTAATCTACTAATGAATGGAGACTTAATTACAATGGCTACAAACACTGTAGATTTTTTTTTTAAGGTTTTTTATTTATCCATTAATGAGAGACACACACAGAGAGAGAGAGAGAGAGAGAGGCAGAAACACAGGCAGAGGGAGAAGCAGGCTCCCTGTGGGGAGTCCGATGCGGGACTCAACCCACACCCTGGGCCGAAGGCAGGCACTAAACCACTGAGACACCCTGGCTGCCCTATAGTTTCTTAAATATAGCCAATAAATCAAGGCTATGTTTCTCCAACCCACACAAAGGTTCTCAGTCACTCTATATTTGGGGGGACTTTCACAGAGGTATCAAATACGGTCTCTTCTACCATCATGTCAGTACCTAATACTCAGTTACCAATTTTTCTGCTAATTTTCACCGACTGCTAATTGTGCCTCAGAAGTTTATTGCATGTTGAGAAGGTTTTCATTTACCCCTGTTTTCTTATTTCTGTTATATTTGGTATTGAAGAGTAGACTGGCATTGAGATGCCAAAGAATAAAAATATCAGCAATAACTGAAATATTTTTAGGAATCCTTTTTATTTTTTTTAAGACTTTATTTATTGGAGAGAGAGAGTGAAAGCACGAGTAGGGGGCAGGAGAGAGGGAAAGGGAGAAGCAGATTCCCCGTTGAGTGCAGAGCCTGGTGCAGGGCTCAATCCCAGGACCCTAAGATCATGACCTGAGCTGAAGTCAGAAGTTTAACTGACTGAGCCACCCATGCATCCCTAGGATTCCCCTTAAAACTCTTAAAAATTGGGGTACCTTTGGCTCGGGTCATGATCCCAGGGTCCTGGGAATGAGTCCCACATCGGGCTCCTCACAGGGAGCCTGCTTCTCCCTCTGTCTCTGCCTCTCTCTCTGTGTCTCTCATGAATAGATTAATAAAATCTTAAAACAATAACAACAAATAAAAACCACTTAAAATTTAGTTTCTCTTTCTTCTTGTGGTTTTAAATTTATAGTCTTGGAGCATGATGAGAGGAATATTTAATTTTTTTAGCTATATATATATATCTGTGATTTGTTTTATGCTTAATTCATATCTCAATGTTGGAAATGATCCAAGAATTATTATTTAAAAAACAACTTGTCTTTCTGCTGCAGAATCAAGTTGAATTAGGGATAAATCATACTGTAGCATAGCGGAGAGACCCCAGGACCAAGGAACCACAGCCTTGGCTTTATGTCCTAGCTCTACTCATTACTTCCCCTGCTTCTCCTCCAGGGAACATACATTCCTTCTCATTAAAATAAACCAAGTTTAAGAGCTTCCCCAAAAGATGCTAATACATTTTAAATGTTAAAAAAAAAAAGTTTTCACATTTACACAATATGAGAAAATATTGGTTTCAATAAATAATGAACATATTTTGTATAATGCCTTTTGCAACTTAATGAATGAGCATTGCTGATTTTGAAAGACAGCCTCTGTGGCCTTTCTCAAACATATTTGATAATGAAAATGTATTTTTTAAAGAAAAATCTAATAGGACTGCTATTCAAGAAAAATAAAATTAAGATAATGTCTAAAATCCTCTAAAAGTCTAAGGACTAACAAATATCAAAATGCATCGTGTCATAAATGAGAGTGAAAGCTATAAAATATGAATGATTATTCTTTAAAAAGGATAAAAAATATAGTTATTCCTTTTTTAAATTCTGAATTTGGATTTTGTCTCCTTCCTATTAGTGAAGTAAAAGTTTAAGATCTTGCCAACAAAGAACAATATGGCACTATTGGCTGCTATATAAGAGCAGAAAGAGTTCCAGGGTTAGCGAAATAAAAAAGAGCCAAGATAGGAAGACTAAATTACTGAGTCTTTTTAGCAGCAAACATCATGACATTCAAAACTAAACAGACTCTCTCCCTCCCTCTCATTTTGCCTAGAATTAATCAGATTCATGTCTATTCACACATATACACACATGACACACACAGAATCTGATCTGGTGATGTTACTGACTGGTGAAGATACTG
The DNA here is from genome assembly GCF_003254725.2 of Canis lupus dingo. Lineage (NCBI taxonomy): Eukaryota > Metazoa > Chordata > Mammalia > Carnivora > Canidae > Canis > Canis lupus. Next base: position 43,463,297 of record NC_064261.1, on the reverse strand, counting down.
AAATCATTAAAATATTCTAGTGTTTCACTGCCCCTGAACTGAAGCTGTAAATTCCCCCATCATCTTCCTCATTGATTAACGAAGATCATTATCTCCCAATTTATGGTTTTCATAAATCAATATTTACTCAGTGCCAAGAGGCATGGTATGAAATGCTGGGGCTTTAGAAACAGTGGTTAACAAAGACAGCAATTCCTGCTCTCTGTAAATTTGCAATTTAGAAGAACACATAACAGACAATGAAGATTTGATTAAAAAAATTCTTTTTTTTTTTGATTAAAAAATTTCAATGAAGTTTAGCAATAAGAATAAAGAGTTGGTGTTTGTAAAAAAAAAAACAAACAAACAACAAAAAAAACTCACACTTATAAGGGCATCTGTGTGTCTCTACTGGTTAGGCATCTGCCTTCCTCTCAGGTTGTGATCCCAGGGTTTGGGATTGAGCCCTTCATTGGGTTCTCTGCTCAGCGGGGAGTCTGCTTCTCCCTATCCCTCGCCCCTTCCCAAGGCTGTTTTCTCCTGCTCAAGCTCTCTCTCAAAGAAATAAAGCCTTAAAAACACACACACATTTATATATCCCATCATTAAATACACCCCACTTACTCTCAGAGTTTCTAGGTAGTAGACTGCTAAATAAAATAGGACCCACCCTCTTAATTCCTAATAAGAGTTAACAAATAAAACCAATTAGAATACAGGAAGAACTCATTATGGAACAAGAGAATGCATTCCCTATTGCATTAATAGATGAAAATAGCATAGACATTTTTACTATAACAGTTAGTATTAGACTTTCAAGAAAACTGTAGTGAAGAATTCAGGTAAATAAATGAACAAACACAAATAAATCAACAAAGAAAGTCCACGCAGTAATCAAGCATAAATGCAAACAAAAGGACCATAAGAAAGCAAGTTTCTTACAGCCTCTTCATCAGTAAGAGATCGATCATATTCAAGGCTCTTCATACATATCCTGACTGGGAAAAACTGATACCAATGTATGGCCAGAGAGTATCTGGGAGCTGAATCAATGGTAATCTGGGAATGGGGGCAGGGGATGGGGGCAAGACTCTATGGGACAGAGGCGTCTTCACTACTGTGCTTACTAAGAGTAAAAAGAGTAGAAAGTCCACATTTTCTTTTGGGATGACAGAGGTCAAACAAAAGCAAGGAGAGTAGTATTTTCGTTACCTTGTATTTATAAAAGTTTTTTTTTTAAATTTTTATTTATGATAGTCACAGAGAGAGAGAGAGAGAGAGAGAGGCAGAGACATAGGCAGAGGGAGAAGCAGGCTCCATGCACCAGGAGCCCGAAGTGGGATTCGAACCCGGGTCTCCAGGATCGCGCCCTGAGCCAAAGGCAGGTGCCAAACTGCTGCGCCACCCAGGGATCTCTTATAAAAGTTTTAAATACGAATTTCAATAACCTCAAAGCACAATTTTTTTTTTTTATTATAGCAGGTATTTGGGATTCACTGGTGAGGATCTACCCGGGATAATATTCCTTCCCTGCTAGAGTAAAATTGAGCAGTAGGGATAATCCACAATAGTAACAGAATGTTCCAATCCTAATTGTTAAGCTTGGCTTTGCTTCCAGATTAGTGAAGCCCTTCAGATGCCATGATACCTTGGATTAGAACAAAGAATTTGCTGTTCCCCAGAATCGTAGAATCCCTTGCCCTTGTATCTCCTTTTTTGCCCTAAACACTTCTAAGCAGCCCCCATGTAGGGTGGGACTCTTCTCAGCCCTCTGCAGGACCTGACGAATGCTTCTCCAAGGTATTTCCGGCTCATTTTATTTTCCAGTATTTTATAGAAATCTGCAATCCTTGGGCACCAAAAGTTACCAGCAATGATCATTCTGTAAATAGTATTTTTTTTTTGAGCACCTATTATGTGTCAAACATTGCTCGGGGAACTGGAGATTCGGAAAAAAGCAAAATAGACAAGAATGTATATTCTCATGCAGCTTAAATATAGTAGGAATGGGCAAATGATAATAAATGAATATAAGCATACCTCAGTTTTATTGCACTTTGCTTTATTGTACTTCACAGATATTGCATTTTTTACAAATTGAAGGTTTAAGACTTCAGTGGAGGAAGTAACTGCAGGTGTGGTGGAAATAGCAAGAGAACTGGAATTAGAAGTGAGTCTGAAGATGTGACCAAATTGCTGCAATCTCATGATAAAACTTGAAAGGATGAGGAGTTACTTCTTGTCGATGAGCAAAGAAAGTGATTTCTTGAGATGAAATCTGCTCCTGGTGCAGATGCTGTGAGGATTGTTGATATGACAACAAAGCATTTAGAATATGACATAAACTTAGTTGCTAAAGCAGCGTCAGGGTTTGAGAGGATTGACTCTCATTTTGAAAGGAGTTCTACTGTGGGTGAAATGCTATCAAACAGCATCAATGTTACAGGGAAATCGTTTATGAAAGGAAAAGTCACTTGATGCTGCAAACTTTGCTGTCTAGTGTTAAGAAGTTGCCACAGCCACCCCAACCTTCAGCAACCATCAACCACCCTGATCAGTCAGCAGCCATCATCATTGAGGCAAAACCTTCTACCAACAAAAAAATTATGACTCACTGAAAGCTCAGATGATGGTTAACATTTTTTAGGAGTAAAGTATTTTTTAAATTAAGACATATACATTGTGTTTTTTATAGGAATAATGCCATTGCACACTTAAGAGACTACAATATAGTGTAAATATAACTTTTATATGCAGTGGGGAAAAAAAAACACCTCATTTGACTCCCTTTATTGCAATATTTACTGCAGTGTCTAGAACTTAACCCTCAGTAACTCCGAGGTATACCTGTACTTATGTGTGTCATGGTAATCAGTTTTGTGAAAAAGAGGGCTGAAGCTGGAGAGAAAAGTATGGTGGGCCTGTGGAGGATGCTATTTTAAAAAGAGTGATTGAGAAAATTTCCTAAAGTAACAGTCCTTAGAACACAGGCTGATAGTTGTGAAGAAGTGAGCCGATCTGATTTCTGAGGGGAAGACCTTAAAGATATGGGATGGAGCACGTGAATAAATTAGTTCTATTGGTCTCCTGCCAGATAGCGGTGAGGGTAGAAGGGATGTAATTCTTGCCAGGAACACTCAGAACTGCTTCTTCTCAAGAAATTGTAAACTGCAAGAACTGAGCAGCTCAGTGGGCATGGCTCTCCCATAGTTCCTTGCTTTTAAACTTACAGGGGCTTCCTAACCTACCCTCACTTCACAGCTCCCATCCATATGTGCCTTTCTTACCTTCCTTTCATTTTCTTAGCCTTGACCTATTTTTCATCACCTCAATGGCTCTCTAGTACCCTATGTTCTCCAAGCCCTTCTTCTCCTTCAGCACCACAGTGAACATTGTGATAAGGACTCCAATCTGCCTCAACGACTGCAATGGCCTTCTGGACCTACAGCCTCAGTTTCTCCAAATCCACAGAGCCGTCAGTGCTAACTTCTAGAAGCAAACTGGATAATGTCACCCATCTTCTTGAAATCCTCTCATGATCCACCATGACTCAGGAGAGAGCAATGACTCTGCAGTGTGATATTCAACATCCACCATGATCTCACTCTACCAATATGGCAGCATGGTCCCTGAGTCTCCCTGCCTCTGACTTTATGCTATAGTTCCAGCCATCATCTTAGAGTCTCATATTCTTCATATCTCTCCCATTGCCTCAAGTCCTGCATTGCTTTCCCTGTCTTCCTTTATCCCATTTTGGAAATTTTGCGGACACTCTTCTCTCAGCCTTCATTGAGAACCCCTATGCCATTCTCTTAGGATTCCTTATGCTGACAATTATCATTAAACTTGCTTATTTATATTAGCTTTATTATATGTCTGCTCCTATCCCACAGCTAAGGTAAAAAAAAAAAAAAAACAACAAATGGGCAAACAACAAGAATAAAACAATGAGGTTTTTACCCCCAGTCCTTTAGCACTGTTTCTGAACATTTCAAATAAAATAAATAAATGTATGCATCAGTGAATGATTGATTTGCTAAGGGGAAAGTATACAACATTACAGATAATAAAAGAGATGAAATAGAAATAAAAACATTTGAGTTAGATTCTGATATCACGGAGGAAGTTGATGTAATATCTTAAAGGTATTTATGAAAATGATCTGGATGATGCAGATGAGATAGTTAAGTGATCATCATGGTTTCTAACAAGTCAAGTTTCTTAAAAGATGATAAATAAAGAATGACCTACAAGTGACAGCATTCATTTGTTGATTGATTCTTTTTATTTCAAATATATTCGAGGAGCTCCTGCTATGAGTCAAATAGCTTTTCAGGCATTAGGAATGAAATGGTGAGCAAGAAAATGAGCTGCTCTTGCTTTCATGGAGTTTAATATCACAGGAATGAAACAGACATAAAACAGGCATATTCATTTTGACTCTGAATAAAAACAATATGGTCCTTTGGAAATAACCTAAGAATCTGACCTGGTTGAAAGGATCAGGGAAGACTCAGCTGAGAAGTGAAAATTGGGCCATGAGCTAAAAATGGTAGGAGTTAACTGAACTGAGGCTGGAATTAGAGAAGAAAACAAAGTGGAAGAGGAGAAGTACAAACATAGGTGTTAGAACACAACAGAAGAGAATAAAGGGAAGTAGAATCTTTTTTTTTTTTAAGATTTTATTTATTTATTCATGAGAGACACAGGCAGAGGGAGAAGCAGGCTCCACTCAGGGAGCCCGACGTGGGACTCGATCTGGGACTCCAGGATCAGGCCCTGGGCCAAAGGCAGGTGCCAAACCACTGAGCCACCCGGGAATCCCCAAGGGAAGTAGAATATTATTAGTGTGTCATAAGAGGGCAGAGCAAGATAGTGACTCAAGAAAAATGACAGTAACTGCTAAGTTTATTGGCTTATCAAGCCCCTATCATGTTGCAGATACTGTGCTAAATGTTTTTACCTTGTATTTTCACCTAATAATGGCAAAAAATAAAAAAATAAAAAAATAAAAAAAACTATGGGAAATAATAACAACTTTTCCCATTTTTCACATAGCGGAACTATACATACTATTAAATTGTCTATAGTCTCAGCTAGTGAATGATGAAGTCCCAGCGAGAAACTCTGGGCCATGTGTTTAGAATCAATACTGCAGAGTAGACAGGAAGGGCTGGAGTGTCAGACAATGTGCTCCTTCACTCCTGGGGCTCCAGAGACTGAGCTGTTCTTTGAATAAAATTTCATATATTTATATTTAAGAGAAGTTTTCCACTTAATACTTGTGTCCCATCTCCTATAAAGGGCAAAACTAAGAGGATAAAATGTGGGAACTTCTGGCATATCAATGTATAATATAGTCTCTCCACTTTTTCGCTAAAGGCTGATTGCTGGTGGGCAGGAACAAGACAATACAGCATTGAATCCACTTTATAAAGTTCCTTTGAAAACTCTGGTTTCCACGGATTTCAAAGATATGAACAGAGAGAGACACTGCCAGCATCTTGTTCTCTAGTCTTTCCGCAACAGCACATCCTCCTAATGGCTTTCCTGAAACTGCTTGAATCTTGTCATCTGACACAATAACTGAGGCAGGACTTTGAGAGGTGGAGAGGGGACAGAGGAGTAGATGCTGGTGGTGGCTTCAGATTTCTCGCCTTCACAGGGGCAGCTGTGATATTGCCACTGCATAAATAGCCAGTTTTTCATGAACTTACTTTGGAGAAAATGGGTCTTGAGATGGCCTCAATCTGTCTTCAAATGGTAAGCTATTTCTACATTTGTTTGGTGTCCCAATACACCAAAGAAATGGAATACATAATATTCTCCAGATCAGTAACTGGATTCATGGGGCGCCTGGGTGGCTCAGTAGGTGAAGTGTCTGCCTTCAGCTCGGGTCATGATCCCCAGGTCCTAGGATCGAGCCCCACATCAGACTCTCTCTTCAAACGGGAGCCTGCTTCTCCTTCTCCCTCTGCTGTCCCTCTGCTTGTGCTCTGTCTCTCAAACAAATAATTAAAAATCTTTTTTTTTTTTTAAAGTAACTGGATTCATTACAGAAATGATAGCTGGTGTTCCTAACAGAGTAAGGAGAAAGGATGACTTCTGGGCAGCTTCTAAAATCTCCAGAGGTGATATGCCCAACCTAAAGTGACAACGGCTAGGACTAGCCCCCGTGGCAGCTCTTACTGACTTCTACTACCAACCACATCGGAATCCTGACCCCCGGCAGTGTTGTGCTTACCGGGCAGAGGTACCATGAGGACTTTGGGGCATGCTGTCAGCAAGCTGGCAAGCATTTCTCTTGCTGATCTCACCTTTCCCAACCATGCATTTTCTTTCCCGAAGCAGTAGTTACATTAAACACTTGTGTTTTCATACTAGCATTTCATTTTTTAAACATAAAAAGAAATGATCACTGTCACATACCCTCAGCCATTTGGCAATGGGGAGTAAGAAAACACCGGTGGCTTTTAAAGCTTAGAGAAAATAATTTAGGTGATTAAAATCATTTCAAATACCATTTTGGTTAAAATATTTAAGTGCATGGTTTTTCAACTTGGATAAATAAATGGTGTCAGGTAAAATACAAATCACAGTGAAATAAGAAATAATTACTGTGTACTGTCTTTGGTTCTGGGATAAGGGAGGGGAGTGTACTTTCTCTTTTCAGTCACCAGAGGGAAAGAAAAAAATGGTGCTGTTATGGTTATACGGTATTTCAAATGCTGCATCTTCCAAGGATTACTCCAAATATAGTCTATGAGAGCACATTTCTCCCTCAGATTCATTATAAGTCAGTTTCACTGCATGGAAAGCAGATGCTATTGGAGACAGAAAAGCTGCTTTACTCACACATTACCAAGCATTCTACAAAACAAAAGCAAAAAACAAACAAATTACACTGCATACCTCTGAAGACCAACGTTGAAACATTTGCCACAGAACGGTGCATTTTTTGATGACTTCTAGATTTCTTTTACTTATGGGTCCAATGTCTTAATTAAAAGTTAAGCCAGTTTTGTATGTATATGTTAGAGTCACTAACTTAAAATAAGTGACATATTTTAGAAATCACCCACCCACACAAATGGACAGAAATTTAGCTAAACTTTCTCTACTGAGCCTGGTGATAAAATGTAAATTGTTACTATGGGTTTAGAGTTGAATACTATCAATTAACATTTATTTCCAGTTCAGTGAAGATATACAGGAAATTTTTTGTCTCTCTCTCTCTCTCTCTCACACACACACACACACATACATACATACACACACACAACTTCAGATTTCAGTGAAGAGTACTTCGTTGGAAATGGTCAATACTCCTGGTATTGCCTCGAGCAAATGAAACAGATGCACTTCTGTGAAAGGAGGTGTCTCTGCTGCTATTTTACTCTGGTTCATCTTTTAAGAAAGGAAGAAGCTGTGCTTTTTCTCCCTGGACTTCAATAATTTTTTTTAATTTATTTTTTATTGGTGTTCAATTTACTAACATACAGAATAACCCCCAGTGCCCGTCACCCATTCACTCCCACCCCCCGCCCTCCTCCCCTTCTACCACCCCTAGTTCGTTTCCCAGAGTTAGCAGTCTTTACGTTCTGTCTCCCTTTCTGATATTTCCCACACATTTCTTCTCCCTTCCCTTCTATTCCCTTTCACTATTATTTATATTCCCCAAATGAATGAGAACATATAATGTTTGTCCTTCTCCGACTGACTTACTTCACTCAGCATAATACCCTCCAGTTCCATCCACGTTGAAGCAAATGGTGGGTATTTGTCATTTCTAATAGCTGAGTAATATTCCATTGTGTACATAAACCACATCTTCTTTATCCACTCATCTTTCGTTGGACACCGAGGCTCCTTCCACAGTTTGGCTATAGTGGCCATTGCTGCTATAAACATCGGGGTGCAGGTGTCCCAGCGTTTCATTGCATTTGTATCTTTGGGGTAAATCCCCAACAGTGCAATTGCTGGGTCGTAGGGCAGGTATATTTTGAACTCTTTGAGGAACCTCCACACAGTTTTCCAAAGTGGCTGCACCAGTTCACATTCCCACCAACAGTGTAAGAGGGTTCCCTTTTCTCCGCATCCTCTCCAACATTTGTTGTTTCCAGCCTTGTTAATGTTCCCCATTCTCACTGGTGTGAGGTGGTATCTCATTGTAGTTTTGATTTGTATTTCCCTGATGGCAAGTGATGCAGAGCATTTTCTCATATGCATGTTGGCCATGTCTATGTCTTCCTCTGTGAGATTTCTGTTCATGTCTTTTGCCCATTTCATGATTGGATTGTTTGTTTCTTTGGTGTTGAGTTTAATAAGTTCTTTATAGATCTTGGAAACTAGCCCTTTATCTGATATGTCATTTGCACATATCTTCTCCTATTCTGTAGGTTGTCTTTGAGTTTTGTTGACTGTATCCTTTGCTGTGCAAAAGCTTCTTATCTTGATGAAGTCCCAATAGTTCATTTTTGCTTTTGTTTCTTTTGCCTTCGTGGATGTATCTTGCAAGAAGTTACTATGGCCGAGTTCAAAAAGGGTGTTGCCTGTGTTCTCTCTAGGATTTTGATGGAATCTTGTCTCACATTTAGATCTTTCATCCATTTTGAGTTTATCTTTGTGTCTGGTGCAAGAGAGTGGTCTAGTTTCATTCTTCTGCATGTGGATGTCCAATTTTCCCAGCACCATTTATTGAAGAGACTGTCTTTCTTCCAATGGATAGTCTTTCCTCCTTTATCGAATATTAGTTGACCATAAAGTTCAGGGTCCACTTCTGGATTCTCTATTCTGTTCCATTGATCTATGTGTCTGTTTTTGTGCCAGTACCACACTGTCTTGATGACCACAGCTTTGTAGTACAACCTGAAATCTGGCATTGTGATGCCCCCAGATATGGTTTTCTTTTTTAAAATTCCTCTGGCTATTCGGGGTCTTTTCTGATTCCACACAAATCTTAAAATAATTTGTTCTAACTCTCTGAAGAAAGTCCATGGTATTTTGATAGGGATTGCATTAAACGTGTATATTGCCCTGGGTAACATTGACATTTTCACAATATTAATTCTGCCAATCCATGAGCATGGAATATTTTTCCATCTCTTTGTGTCTTCCTCAATTTCTTTCAGAAGTGTTCTATAGTTTTGAGGGTATAGATCCTTTACATCTTTGGTTAGGTTTATTCCTAGGTATCTTATGCTTTTGGGTGCAATTGTAAATGGGATTGACTCCTTAATTTCTCTTTCTTCAGTCTCATTGTTAGTGTATAGAAATGCCACTGACTTCTGGGCATTGATTTTGTATCCTGCCACGCTACCGAATTGCTGTATGAGTTCTAGCAATCTTGGGGTGGAGACTTTTGGGTTTTCTATGTAGAGTATCAGGTCATCGGTGAAGAGGGAGAGTTTGACTTCTTCTTTGCCAATTTGAATGCCTTAATGTCTTTTTGTTGTCTGATTGCTGAGGCTAGGACTTCCAGTACTATGTTGAACAGCAGTGGTGAGAGTGGACATCCCTGTCTTGTTCCTGATCTTAGGGGAAAGGCTCCTAGTGCTTTCCCATTGAGAATGATATTTGCTGTGGGCTTTTCATAGATGGCTTTTAAGATGTCGAGGAGTGTTCCCTCTATCCCTACAGTCTGAAGAGTTTTGATCAGGAATGGATGCTGTATTTTGTCAAATGCTTTCTCTGCATCCAATGAGAGGATCATATGGTTCTTGGTTTTTCTCTTGCTGATATGATGAATCACATTGATTATTTTACGGGTGTTGAACCAGCCTTGTGTCCCAGGGATAAATCCTACTTGGTCATGGTGAATAATTTTCTTAATGTACTGTTGGATCCTATTGGCCAGTATCTTGTTGAGAATTTTTGCATCCATGTTCATCAGGGATATTGGTCTGTAATTCTCCTTTTTGGTGGGGTCTTTGTCTGGCTTTGGAATTAAGGTGATGCTGGCTTCATAGAACGAATTTGGAAGTACTCCATCTCTTTCTATCTTTCCAAACAGCTTTAGGAGAATAGGTATGGTTTCTTCTTTAAACGTTTGATAAAATTCCCCTGGGAAGCCATCTGGCCCTGGACTCTTGTGTCTTGGGAGGTTTTTGATGACTGCTTCAATTTCCTCCCTGGTTATTGGCCTGTTCAGGTTTTCTATTTCTTCCTGTTCCAGTTTTGGTAGTTTGTGGCTTTCCAGGAATGCGTCCATTTCTTCTAGATTGCCTAATTTTTTGGCGTATAGCTGTTCATAATATGTTTTTAAAATCATTTGTATTTCCTTGGTGTTGGTAGTGATCTCTCCTTTCTCATTCATGATTTTATTAATTTGAGTCTTCTCTCTCTTCTTTTTAATAAGGCTGGCTAATGGTTTATCTATCTTATTAATTCTTTCAAAGAACCAACTCCTGGTTCTGTTGATCTGTTCCACAGTTCTTCTGGTCTCGATTTCGTTGAGTTCTGCTCGAATCTTTATTAACTCCCTTCTTCTCTTGGGTGTAGGATCTATTTGCTGTTTTTTCTCTAGCTCCTTTATGTGTAAGGTTAGCTTTTGTATTTGAGTTCTTTCCAGTTTTTGAATGGATGCTTGTATTGCGATGTATTTCCCCCTTAGGACTGCTTTTGCTGCATCCCAAAGATTTTGAATGGTTGTATCTTCATTCTCATTAGTTTCCATGAATCTTTTTAATTCTTCCTTAATTTCCTGGTTGACCCTTTTATCTTTTAGCAGGATGGTCCTTAACCTCCACGTGTTTGAGGTCCTTCCAAACTTCTTGTTGTGATTTAGTTCTAATTTCAAGGCATTATGGTCCGAGAATATGCAGGGGACAATCCCAATCTTTTGGTATCGGTTCAGACCCCAGACTTCAATAATTTTAATTGCTGACTCTATTTCTGATACTTGATGGTCAGGGTGTTCCAATATTTTGCAGTCCTCAAAACTCTTTTCAGAAAGCCCCTTCAGGAGACCTGGCAGGGACTCTGGCCCCAGCATCAAAATATGGTCATACGATTCGTATTTCACTGCTCTTATTGCCATAATAGGAAGCACTCCAATGCTTATCCTGTACCCCATAAAGGTAAGGAATGTTTGAGATTGGCACAATCATGTCGGCAACTCTTAATGACATGCTCAAAATAAGTGTTGGCTTCTGAACCACGTCTCTTCTGGGCCTACTTCTTCTGCCCACTCAGGGTTCACTGTCAAAGAACCTAGATTCATTTAGAGAAGATTGAGAGGAAATACCAACAAAAAGAAAGAATGCAACAAATAAATAGGATCTAGGAGGGTTTTTACTTTTTTTCTTTGAGCAGGATTTCTTATTCCTTTGTGTGTGTGTGGAATCCAACAAATCGAACTCTGGGTTATTGGTCCATAAGCAGAGGAATGTATTCATGCTCACACACACCATGCTCCTCTTTATCTTTTTCTGAGCTTCCCGGCTCCAGTGTCTGTTTTGAAGGACAGGTGTTGACATTAGCTATGTTAGTTTGTTCCACCAACCCAGGTGTTCGATTCTTGTGCCAGATTCGATTTCCAACAATTGTGTGTTACGCATTTAATACCTGGTATTTAGTCTCCTTTGACTGTGAAGAGTAAATGGACAATGAAGAGTGAATGCACAGTGCATAAAGCAGTTCACATGGGGAGTCTCAGGCAGAATTGGATTTTATACTTAGTACTACCAGTCAGTCTTTATCATTGTAGATCCCCTTCGTCTTTGTGCTCCTTTTCTTAAATGACCTCCCCCTTAAACTCTTTAACCTTCTCCTCTGTATGCTCAACCTAGTTGTAAAGATTTTCTAATTATGTATCAGCAGATAATAAATGGTGTGTACCATCTTTGAGGGTGTTTGTATTGAGGAGTATTCCATGTCAAGACCCCTTAAATCGTAACATTATAGATCTATCCACTCCATCTACTCTAAGAGCTGATTTTGTTTCACACATAAAAGGATTTGACTACTTGGCCAGTAAATTCAGTTATGGTATATAGACAACCTTATAAAATGTTCTGGCTGGAATTTATAGGTTGTTTTACTCTGTTGAGCAGTCATAATTTCAAAAGACACAAGATTGCAACTCTCAAGGTTGAATAATCACTGGTGGTGTCCTGAAGAGCCAAAATGTCACAATAAGGCTAAATGGCATATGCTTTTGACCCAGCTGTCAGGTGTTATTAATAGGCTGACTTAAAAAATGAAAGCAGTAGGGGTGTCATCTACATTTTGAGGTCCATATGCTTAATGCAGTAAAACACCTGCCAGGGCTAGTTTCTGGTTCCAAATGAAGTAAATCAGCCTGCTTTCTTACCCCCGCCCCACCCCAACAGTTAAAAATACATCAACACCTACTCAGAATGTTACAATGTGCCATAACCCTCAGGCTATCACCTCTTCCACTCTGAACTGCTTGTGATTCAAGGTACGAGAACTGTTTCAATTCTTCTCGCCTTTGGAATAAACCTTTTTATATATATTCCTTTGCTCTGTGTGTGTGTGTGTGTGTGTGTGTGTACGTGTGTGTTAATTGGGCCCCTCATCTTCCTCATCTTTTATTATCTTCAAAGTTTACTAAGTTGAAATGGAAAGTATATGCACTTACAACATGGAAATCAAAAAGCATTTGGGAAATTCTATCTCAAGATGCTAAACTGTGTTCATGATTGGATATATCAGAAAGTAACTCACACTTATAAACTATTATGTCGATCTATAGTGATTCTTTTCAGAGGAAGATACTCTGGTTTTAAAATCATTTATTTTATATGGGTTCATTTAAAAGAGAAATATTCAAGTTGTTGGGTTATTGTGTGGGTGTAACTCATTGAGTTTGACTAGGCTAGAGCTGAGCAGATAGGAATCTTAATTAAGATTTGGTCAAGCTGGGCAGCCCGGGTGGCCCAGGCTTCAGCCCAGGGTGTGATCCTGGAGACCCGGGATCGAATCCCATGTTGGGCTCCCTGCATGGAGCCTGCTTCTCCCTCTGCCTGTCTCTCTCTCTCTCTCTCTCTCTCTCTCTGTGTCTGTCATGAATAAATAAATAAAATCTTAAAAAAAAAAAAAAAAGATTTGGTCAAGCTGAACAATCCAAAGTCACTTAGTTAGTTTTTCGATTAGAATATGTTCTCCATAATTTTATAACTATGATATTAGTAATTATCCCATTTTAGCAAGAATCTATTATTCCTTGTGTCCATGAGTCTAGGGAGTACAGGACTGGAGAGGGAAGAAAAGCAGAATAGAGTGTTGGTGGAATTCATGCTTTATCCCAAGCCCTTGCTTGTGCCTATTCACTTTAGCAGCTTTTATTATTACACTTCATTTCTTTTGGTAATCTTTTAGTTTGAATTTTCTATTCATTTTCTTCATTTTCTCGGATAGTTTAAAAACTTATCCTCAAGACAATTCCAAAACAGCAGTTCCCCAAATTTTTCTCAATGATATATACACTCTATTACTGTACATTCTTCCAGAGTGACTGTTTGGCAAGAGAAGTTTCATTTGACTAGTAATATATTTTCCTTTTTCTAAGTCTTATTATTTTTTCCCATCTTATACTTGTTACTTTAAACACCAAATCTTTCACATCATTTAACAAATGACTATGCAGTACTGACAACTGTCATTGAACTTTCATATGCATTTGATATACTGTCAGATGTTGACCACCAGGTTGAAAGAATCTGATTTATTATCATCTACCTCATCTTCCCTCTTTCTTCTCCTGAGAAATAATCAATCCCACTTTTAGGCAACATGTCTCCTGTTGCTTTACCCAAATAATGTTTACAAGAGTGTTGAAACAGCAATGAAAGTTCATGCCAAATTCCTATAGCATTTCTAATGTTAGAGATGAACTGAGTTTACTTTTCTGGGCATTGTGGAAAAGTATAAAGGTAATAATCGGATGTCTCAGCAAAGATTGTTGGTAGATAATTTCATGAGTAAATGTCAGATCAATAGCATTACATTCCGTGACATTTCTTCCCTTGAGGTGCCTCCAGCTTAGTTGGAATCTAAACTAAAATCACCTAATAAGCATAACCAAAGAGGTACTGCCATTGATTGCTGGTCTAATTGAGTTCTTTTTCAGGTGTTCACACCATCCGAAAGGAAAAAAAAGATATTTTCTTTAATTCTGTGATCTTAATGACACCTTCTTAATTCTACATTCACTGTGTCTTCTTTCCTTTTTTCTTCTATGGTTTCACACTGCATCCATTGGATTGCTTTATTATATCACTTTTACAGTCACACAAAGACACTTACAGTCAAAAAAAATGGTAGTGTCCTTGATGATAATTTTTATATCACTGTTCAATAGCCTTAGTTAAAACTCTAATTTTATGCATGCATACGGGTAAAAAGAGCTCAAGGACTTCTCAGGCAATAAATATGAGAAGTCCTGCCTTTCACAGGCCATGAAAGTAGGTTCATTCTCCCAAGAATCACATCAGAGACATTAAGATTGCTTCCTACTCTTAGTCATTTGATGTCTCACTGGTACTGGATTGAAAAGTAAAAAAAGAAACACACACACACACACACATATATATATGATAATAAGATTTTATTTATTTATTCATGAGAGACAGACAGGCAGAGACACAGGCAGAGGGAGAAACAGGCTCCATGCAGTGAGCCCAATGTGGGACTCGATCCGGGAACTCCAGCCTCACGCCTAAGCCAAAGGCAGAGATGCTCAACCACTGAGTCACCCAGGCATCCTCCCACCAAAAAAAAAAAAAAAAAAAAAAATCTTGATTGTAAATTTCCTTGAGACACGGTACACTTGCACTAAGTAGAACAATTACCAATACAAGCCATAAAATAAAGATAGAGGGAAGAATGTGGTAATCAGTTTTTGAAATGTTTTGGAAATGGCAATTTGACCACTTAGGTAATTTAACCCTAATATAAACTTCTCTTCAAATAATATGGAAATATCAAAAATATATTACTATTAAAAAATGATAAAAGTGTATTAAATGTTTTCACATTTTATTGGATCCTATTGGACTTCTTTTTTACATGTCCATTTTACATAGTGAATCAAGAACCACAATGATATTTCACATTTGACTCTTTTTCTTTTCATAAACTACATCTAATTCGTACCAAATTCTGTTTTCCATTTGAAATACATTCATAATTTCTGCACTTTCACTACCTCTACTGCCACCTGATTTCAGTTACCTCATTCTCTAACATAAATTATTGAAATACCTTCCTAACTGGTCGGCCTTTGGGCCTTGCAGCCTTGAAGTATTTTGTCAGCACAACAGAGGTGTTTTCAAAACATAACAGATTGTGCAATTTTTCTGCTCAACAATTTTCCAGTCTATATAAGTCAGAGTCTAAGAGTGCTATCCAGTGCTCTACCCTGTGTGCAACTCCCACCCTAGCCCCTACCTCTCTGTCTTCATTTCCCACTAACATCACCTACCCTTCCCCCATTCTTGCTACATTAGCTTCCTTGTTGTCTACATGCTAGGGAGCACATGATGTCTCTTTCCAGTCCCAACTCAAATGTCACAGAGTAAGACTTTCGCTACTACCCTATTTACAAATGCAACCCTTTCACTTTCCCCCTGCACACCCAATCATCTTTCTCCATAGCACTTTTTAACCAATTGATGTATTATGAATTTATCAATTTATTGTCTTCTCCTTTTCCTCTTAAACATAAGTTCCATAGAGGACAATGATTCTTTCCTGTTTTACTTATTGCTAATATTCCCAGTCACTAGGTCACTAGAATAGTCCTGGTTATAGCATACGCTTAATAAGCACTTGTTTGAATGAACAGAATGAAAGAAACATGTTTGGCAGAGTATGTTGGACATGGTAATTACACCGTAAATGGTGGTCATTGTTATAAAGATTTTTTTCCTAGGAAAGCTAGATTATACATAATATCCAGCACTCTAACTGTGGAGTAAAAACTACATTTGAATTCCCTAATAATGAAAACTTGGGAAAGTTATTTGGTTTCAATGAACATTTGTTTCTTTATCTATAAAACAGAACTGCTAACACCATATAGATTCCAGTTTCACAAGTACTGGATGACAATAAAATGACAAGTTTGAAATGTCTATTATAGTACTTGGTCTAAATCAACACAGATTTGCTTTTTCTGATTCCTATCCATCCCTTCCTAATGTTCTTTGATAATTACTTCTTGGGTGCCTACCATGTGCCACTGGATGCCACTGATTGCCACTGGATGTCAAAATATGAGATATAGTTCTTGCTCTCAAAGTGCTTACAATCCATCGAGGAGACAAACACATGAATCAATTTTTTTTTCTTTAAAGTAACAGAGAAAGTAAAATAATAGAAGTTGTCTAGATTAGATAGTACCGAAGCTAAATTTTGAAGGATGGCTGACATTTACCCAAGCATCCAAGCTCAGAAATAAGGGAAGCTTTTCCTGGGGAAGAGAATAGCATAAGCAAACATGCAGAAGCATACGTGAAGAAACACAGCATGTGTGGAAATTTATGACCAGCTGTGTAAGGCAAGACGGCAAGGTAAAAACCAGGAGTAGCCAGAGATGAGGCCAAGGAAGCTGAAAGACATCAGGCTCTTGGAAGTCCTACATATCATACCAAAGGACTTAGTTTGCATCACCTTATACCAATGGGGGTGGGGATGGAGATGGGAGTATTGCAGAGTCATATGTATGTTTTAGAAAGATAATTATGCCAAATACGTGAAGGATGGATTTTAGTGAGTGGCAGAAACAATAGTGCTTTAAGAGTATGGAATTTGCAACCAGACTGTTACATTCCAATCTCACTAGTCCATCATTTCCATTAGTTCCCAGCCTACTAACAGATTTGAATTCTGCTAGCAACTTCCACTTAGAAACTAGGTGTCCTCAGAAAGTTATGCGTCTGTCCCAATGTTTCTATCTGTAAAAATGGGATTAAAACTAGGATAGTTTTCTTCAGAGTGTTATTATGATCATTAAAGACATTAAACTTATAAGTTAAACCTGTAAAGTTCTTACAAGTTATTTAACGTGTAGACTTAAATAATGCATTTAACTAAATGCTTTAATGATGGAACATTTAAAATTTGTACACATAAGAAATACAGGACACTAATTAGAAGGTCATTATTTCGTTCTATTTGTAAAATTAAAAAGGATTATAGGAGTCTAATCAGTATAGTACTCTTTTCCAATAAGATATCAGTGGTAATAGTGATAGAAAGGAGATGGATTCAGAAGTTTTTCTGAAGTAAAACCAACAGAGCCTGATTTTGCCTTCTAGGCTCATACAGTAGGTCACAAATTCCCACAAATTCCCATGCATACTGTGTTTTTTTCAGAACTAGTGAGGGAACAGCCAGGTTGGGAAAAAAGGTAGTTAAAGGAGCCTGGGACTTCTTAGGTAGAGAGTTAGGAGTCTAGGGGTTTCTAGTTCGGACAATTCTGAATGTCATTTCTTGAAATCTGGAATAAAGGAAGAGATATTTTATATATCCCAGTTCTATCTATACCTGCTTTTCACCAAATATTTATTTGGTACCTAATACGTAACTGTATCATGCTAGGTACATATATATAATATCTGCCTTCATAAAGCTTAAATTCTAATGAGAAAAAAATGACTGACATAAGCATTTAACTAATGAAATAAATAACTAATAAAGTAAATGATATTAAATTATAAAGATATTGTTATAAAACAATGTAATAAATTAACTGTTACTTAAAAATGACAGAAAAGCCGGGATGCCTGGGTGGCTCAGTGGTTGAGTGCCTGCCTTTGTCCCAGAGCGTGATCCTGGAGTCTAGGGATGGAGTCTAGGGATCTAGTCCCACATTAGGCTTCCTGCATGGAGCCTGCTTCTCCCTCTGCCTCTGTCTCTGCCTCTCTCTCTCTCTCTCATAAATAAATAAATAAATAAAATCTTTCTAAAAATGACAGAAAAGAGACCATATATAGCATAGGCACTGATCTAGTCTAGTGAGATTGTAACATTTAAAAAATCTGAGAGATAAGCAGTAGATAACAAGGATATATATATAAGATGAAGCTAGTAAGATAAACAAGGGTTAATTCTTTCTGTTTAACAGATCTTTCTCCTTCCCAGGGCAAAAAGGTAATTTCAGAGAGTAGGTAACTTCTGATGTAGCTTTCCTGCCCCCTTCATGTATCTAGGCCCTTTCTGAGTACATGAAGCTCACTACGCCATGTGGCTTCTTATTGATGGTGATTTTTCTTCTATGGTCCTCTTCTTCATCCTTGAAGTCTTATCTTTGTTGTCTACCCCCAAGTTCCTTACAGTTAATCAGACAAATCTAGGTCTAGAGCACAATGGTGTACATGGTTCAAGTTTTATTCTATTAGATTCTTACATGTTAGGCAAATCAGGAACTCGCCAGAAACTACTTTAATCTTTATATATCCTATCCATCCTAGAAGCTTAAGCTGGACTTACAAGAGGCTGTCATCCACTTTTTTTTTTTCTTTTTTAATTTATTCATGAGAGACACACAGAGAGAGGCAGAGACAGTGCAAATCAAGGCCATACAAAAATTACTATTCAGCAATCATATTATCACAGAACAAATAGGTTATGTTTTTATATACTGGTTCAGGAGTTCAGAAACCTACAATGAACTGGTGTTTTTCCTTATGTTGATTCAAAGCAAAAACTTCATAAAAATGTCAATCTTCTTATAATTCTCTGATCCAAATCTTTAATTCTTCAACATTATTATAGCTTTTAAGATGAATTTTTAACCATCTGAGGCACATGGACTTTCATTATCCGGCACTTGCCTACCTCCATACTCAGTTCAATTTTTTTCTCCTGGAACATTTTTCCCTCCAGGCCTTCTGAGCCTCAAAGAGTGCTGCCTCAAGTTTCTGTGTCTTTGAACACGCAGTTCCCCTGGGCCCTGGCCTCATTCATCCCTAGTCTTCCATCCTTCCAAGCTCAGTCCAAGTGCACCACATTTTAGAGAGCCTTCCTTGATTCTCCACTGTGAAGAATCAGATCTCCTTTAAAGAGATAACAGCACTTAGCTCAAACTGTGCAGTTAGCTGGCAGGCTCCAGCTGTTAACCCCTTCATGATTCATCTTGGCTCTTGAGCTAGTATCATGCTTCAGACCTGGCTCTTACCAGGGGCCACACTCAGTTCATTGTCATGTGAGTCTCTCCATAAAGTAGCTCAGAAGGAAGCAGCTGACTTCATCTGAGTGAGCAAGCCAGATCCAGAGAGTGCAAATGAGATGAAAGCCATAGCTCTTTGTGACCTAATTTCGGAAATGAAACTCCTTCATGCCATATTCCCTTCATTAGAAAAGAACTGCTCAAGGAAAGGGGTTACACAATGATGTAAATACCAGGAAGCCCAATTCATTGGGAGCCTACCCCATGTGGTAAACTGTTTGTCAACACTCTGTGGTTTCTCTCTTCATCTTTTCCATGAGAATATTTTCAGCTTAGATCACAAGTATTTATTGAACACTATGTACAGGCATACTTCAGAACTATAACATGTGTCTTCCTTTCTCATTACTTTATTTAGTACTCAACTTATTCTGTAAAACTTTGACTCCTACTCATTTAATGCATATTTACTAAGCATGTACTATGCACCTGAAATTGTACTAGATATTGGTATTTCCAAAATGAATAAGGACTCAGAAACAAATTTTTAACCTCCACCAATTTTATGTATAATCTTAATTAGCTTCATTTTACAATAGAAGTGACCTTTTAAAGCTTAATCCTGTAACCATATTTTTTAGAAAAATAATTATTCTTTGGTATAATGCATACTTCAAGAATTATGCTATCAGGTTACTTATATGTTTGGGCTTTTAGAACATGACAGGATAAATACCCTTATTTGAAAATGCATTATTGTTCCTAATTTTGTTGTTCCTATTAATGTTTTGTTTATGCCATTAAAACAGCTGCAGTGATTTAGATTCCTGTTTATAATAATGTGTGAACCCAGACATTTATAGTCGGAACATGAAAATGAACTAGTCTAGTATATCCACAATGGTTGCAGTACTCTCACTCTCTCTCTTTTTTAATACTGCTGATTGATTGTACATTAGTTTGCATTAAACTTAAAGTTGTATTCCTCTTGCAAATTGCTTTTCTCCTTTACTCCAAAATATATCATAAATTAATTGTAAAACTACTAAGCACATAGCTACAGGATGGAAAACAACTGCTTTAAGCCAGACCAAAATGATACATGTAGCTCCTAGAAGTCTATCTACTGGGTTGTGTATCACATTAAAACAAGTACAGCTCGATCTGACCAAGAGTTATATGGGCTGGTTCTCAGAATCATTCTGCCTCTGTCACAGCAGAGGGTGGAAAGTAGAGGCGATAAGATGTGATAGATCAGTAGCATGGAGTAATAATGACAGTTTGAGATTCTGAGTGTAAACAATCTGATAATAACTGAGGCCAAGGTAAAAGAATAGAATGCAGGACTAGTAATAAAGAGATTTATTCAGGGAGAGCCATAGTTATTTGGAGGCTATTTTTTAAAAGTAGGTTCTATGCATACATAGAAAAATTTTTAAAAATAGGTAAATAAATAAGTGCATTGATCAAAATCTTAGAAATTTTTTTAAAAATTACTTAGCTTTTTACTCTGAATCCTTATTTGGATGTTTGGTAAAACTATTGGGGCAGATGATATATAAAATATTAACTTGTGGCATAGAAGCACTAACCATTGACAAATGTTTGTTCTGCTGACCTCCGACTCAATCTGGAAGATTTGGGGTTATAATTACCCCTGTGCTGGGGTGCCTGAAGGGCTCGATAGATTAGGTATCTGCCTTCTAATCAGGTCATGATCCCAGAGTCCTGGAATCAGGCCCCAAATCCTGCCCTCTGCTCAGCAGGCAGCCTGCTTCTCCCTCTCCCTCTGTACCCCGCCCCATGTTGTGTTCTCTCTCTCTCTTTCTGCTCTCTTTCTCAAATAATTAAATAAAATATTTTAAAAAAATATTACCCCTGGAGGACAAAAGAGAGATTTTACCAAGGTTCAGCAGATAAAAGATATAAATTAACTGTATAGTCTCCCTAAGATTGGAGAAGAAAAATAAAACCTAGATTCTAGGCATGAGATTGACAACACTTTTAAATGAACTTATTTTGATAGCATCAGTTTACTTCCTTTGCCCAAAGTCCTTTGCCCAAAGTAGACAAAATTGCTACTTTGTGAAGAAAGTAGTGGGGTGGCAATTTGCCTGGATGGGCCATTTAGCAATGTCTGAAGACATATTTTTATTATTATAGTTGGAGAGGTGATAGTGGTATCTAGTGAGTAGAAGCCAGGGGTGCTGCTAAACATCCTACAGTGCACAGGATAGCCTCCCACAACAAAGAATTATCAGGTTTCAAATGTCAGTAGTGCCAGGGTTGAGAAACCTGAGGTGGGCATTAAATGAACACTGAGAGAAAAGGTGGAGAAAGGCATAGGAGGGAATCTGATGTTTTTGTCCCTTTTCCAATGCAAATTAAGAGGAAGAAACCAAGATGTTCCTTGCAAGACCTAGGCAAACCCAAATGAAGAAGAGACATGCTTTCCAAGTACAATAGAAGGAAACAAGCCCACAAATATGCCCTGGAGAAAGACAGTGACATCTAAGCATGAAAGGTACTCAGATAAGGTCCTTAGTTTCCCACAGGTCTGAAGGTTGCCTAAGAAGACCTATTAAGTTCCCCCATAGACCCAGAGTGACCTGCAGGGCTAGCTGGGAGAGTAAGCCACAAATCAACTGCAAGGCAAAGGGTGCTTACCTCAGATGGGTACTCATGCACTACGCATGAGACCCATGAGGAACTCTTGGGTTGGATGGTTGCAAAGTCCAGTGCCTGGCTCTGTCCAAGACACACAGACCTGGGCACATAGGCCAGCCCAGACCAGCTCTGGAGTATAATAAGACAGGCTGTGTGATTCCTACCATGATGCTGTTTAGCTAAGACCCTAAAGACATGAGCTCCCTCCTTCTCTTGCCACCACCTCACATGCTCCATGCTGAACTACAACTGGGAACCAGTACTGTTTCACATGACTTTCAAAATAAAATGGGAAGGAAGAAAGACCTTTTAAGGAGAAAACAATGACGTAAAAATGAACCATTGAGCATCACTGTAGTGCTCCTGAGGTGGCTAAGCTCTACTGAAGTGGCCTAAAAAACTGTGCAGTAGGATAGAATTTACCTGAAAGCTCATACAATAAGTTATCTGGCAAAGGTTCAAAGTTTAGTCAAGGCAAAATCTATTTTTTTAAATACCTCTGTTACACGGACTGTTGTAACTTGAAAGATCATGCCTGTTACAACACTTCTGGTGCTTTTTATTTCTTGACATTGTAAGAGACTGTGAGACAGGACTTCTGATATAACTGATTTTTACTTTCTCTTTGCTTTCAATCTTAAAAGTTGCATCCCTTAATGACATGGGGTATCTGCCAATGGTTTACCCATCTCTTTTCATCTTATTAATTCTTACTAATTCTTTTTGTCTAACTTAACTTCTTTTCCACCTGGAAAGTTTTCCTGACCACTCTAGATTAGTTTAAAAGCCCCCCTGAAATACATTTTCATAGTACTTAACAAACTTTACTGTAATTCTTTATTAAATTATTCATTTTCTTTGAAGACAAGGTCAGTGGTGATGGCTTGTCATGGACTCCCCAGTGCCTAACACAGTACTTAACATATTTTAGGCATTAATGAATGTGGGTTTTTCTAATTAAGATATTAAATATGTTGAACCCTGCAATGATGGTTAAGTTTTAATAGCTAATTATCACCCTTGTAATCCCTCCCCAATTTTCTACATTCAAAAGCCCTATTTGTGCCACACCTATGGGTATTATTTTTGAAAATTATTAGTTTTTAAGAATCAATTTTGAGACTGTGTAGCTTCCTATTTCCTGGGTGATAAAAAGTAGGACCACGGCTTATAAGACAGAGATTATAAATTACATGTTTGAGTTGGAGGCTCCCAAGGGCAAGATGTTGTGCTGTTTCATAGAACCAGATGCACATAACAAATATTAACTGGTTTCCCTTGAATGAGGAAGAAAATGCGGAGAATACCATAGGCTTTAGAGGCTGGCACAGCCAATGTAGCAGAGTGTTGATTCCACTGCTTTCCAATTTTGTGATCTTAGAAATAACCTATTCAGGCATCTGTTTCTTAATATGCAAAAATGGGCATAACAATACCTAATTATATTTTTGCTGATTACATATTTATGAGAGGGAAGGAGAGAGAGAGAGAAAGAAAAGAGGGAGGAAGGAAGGAAAAAGGTAAGGTAAGGTAAGGTAAGGAGAAGAGAAGAGAAAGAAGAGAAGAAGAGAAAAGGAGAGGAGAGGAGAGGAGAGGAGAGGAGAAGAGAAGAGAAGAGAAGAGAGAGAAGAGAAGAGAAGAGAAGAGAAGAGGAGAAGAGAAGAGAAGAGGAGAAGAGGAGAAGAGAAGAGAGAGAAGAGGAGAAGAGAGAAGAGAGAAGAGAGAAGAGAGAAGAGAGAAGAGAGAAGAGAGAAGAGAAGGGAAGGGAAGGGAAGGGAAGGGAAGGGAAGGGAAGGGAAGAGAAGGGAAGAGAAGAGAAGAGAAGAGAAGAGAAGAGAAGAGAAGAGAAGAGAAGAGAAGAGAAGAGAATTTTCATCTAGATCCTAGTATATAGGCTGAATAATAATCCAATTTCTCCCCATAAAAATATTAACTATCTACCTCATATTTCTAATTCTGCTGATGAGAGAAGTCAATTGGTTTCTTTTCTTTTTTTATTTTGAGAGAGAGAGAGAGTAGACACCGAGGTGAAGAAGGAGGAGAGAGAGAGGGGAAAGAGAATCTTAAGCCGGCTCCATGCCCAGCACAAAGCTCAATGCAGGGCTTAATCTCAGGACCCTGAGATCATGACCTGAACTGATATCAAGCATCAGGTGCTTAACTGACTGAACCACCCAAGTGCCCCAGTCAATTAGTTTCTTAAATGACAGCTTCTACTGAACCAAAAAGGCCCTGCTGCTATCATCATCATCATCATCATCATCATCATCATCGTTCTTAAGTCTTCAAGTTCCCCAACAAATGAGAGTAATCCAGGTTGCTCTGTTCTCCCATAGCCATAGTTTGTGATGCAACATTTGCTGGATTCCTGGTAATTACTTTCTGAGGCTACTTCAACACCAAAACATTTAAGTTTAAGAAATTTCTTAAAAATAAAGAATGCCCTTTGACAAAACTTGCTAATGTGGGGGCGGGGGGAAGTGAGCTGAATTCCCCCTAATGACCTGAATTGAGGAAACCCAGGTCTGTAGCATGTCAAAAAGCTGGTGATGCACAGAGTTAACAGGATGGAGGTACTGAAACTGAGCTATTTTGTGATAGAACTGATGATTAAAGATGTAATTTGTCTGACTTTTAATCCTACCATACTGAATTGGAGGAGAAAGAATAATTACATATGGTTCTAAAATCAGTTATTAAAAAAGAACCTTTAGGATACAAATTTAATATCAATTTTATGATTAAATTATGCCATTGTATTCCCAGAGCCTCTGGATCTCTATGGTTTGATACAGATTCCTGTGATCTGCCTCTTCCCTGTCTTTCCACCTCCTTCATATTGGGATACTTGTGATTCTCAAATAAACTGTGATGTTTTACCCTTTTGTGACCTTGCCTTCCTAAGCAGAAGTTATCACTTCCACCTATTATACTTTACATTTCGATTCATTTATTCAACCAACATTTATTAAGTGCCTCCTATATCTCAGTTATAGCAGAAGGTTCTCAGAAAATACAATGCTAATGACATGATCTCTTTCCTCAGAGAGTGTGAGGTCCTATAAAGGGAAATCTGTAGATAAATGTTCAGAGATGATATGATGGATGTGATAGAAGAGAATATTTTATACAGAGGTAAGAAGATTTGAAACAAGATTCAGAGAGGTGATCATGACTGAGCTGAGTTTTAAATGAAGGCTAGAAGGCAGAGAGAGCTGTGGAGTAAAAAGTAGGGTTATGAAACCCCCTGGTGTGTTAGGGAAAGTACTGTGAAGAACCACAAACATAATGGCATAGCGGTGAACAGTTAATAAGATAGGCTTAGAGTCCAAGATCGGAGTCTGGATTCAGACTCTGGGTGCCTGTCCCTTGTGTATACACTCAAACCTCTCAATTCCTTCATCTATAAAAGGTATATAATCATTTTCCACGGTGTCATAAAAATTAGTTGAGAGCATATAAAGCACTCAGCTTGAGCACATTATAAGGGCACAAAAACATTTTTTTGTTCTTTATGTTATTATTCTGGAGGCTGTTTGGTGTGAGGGAGTGCTGTGTGGTGAGAGACAGTATTAGAAAGATAAAATGGTGCTAATTAAAAGGCTTGATATGTCATATAAATGGTAGACAAAATAATAAGTACCCATATCCTAATCCCCAGAGCTGGAGAATATGTTAGTTTATGTATCAAAATGGACTTTGCAAATGCGATTAAGTTAACAATCTTCAGGTGGGAGATTATCCTGGATTATCTGGGTGGGCTCTGGGTAATTGCAAGGGTTTATGAAGGGAAGAGGAAGTAGAAAAGTCAGAATCACAGGACATATGAGGAGAGAAGCAGAAGTCAGAAAGAAGAGAAATTTGAAGACCCCACACTGCTGACTTTGAAGATGGAGGAAGGCATCATGGGTTAAGGAATGCAGGTTGCCTCCAGAAGCTGAAAGGGTGAGGAAACAGACTCTAAAGCTTCTAAAAGACACTATGGACATCTCAATTTTAGGACTTTTTGAACTTTAGAAACTATAAGATAATAAATTTGGGTGGTTTTCAGCCAGTAAGTTTGTGGTAATTTGTTATAGCAGCAATTGGAAACTGTAACACACAGAAACATATAATGATATTCTATCATTCTGTCATCAAACATAAGATATTTTATTTTATGATCAGTAGAAGATTATTAGGATTTTAGAAAAGGAATCAAGCTATCAGGTATGCAATTTAGAAACAGTTTCATAGATGTAATTTTTAAAAGACTCAATCAGAGTTAAGTAATTCTGAAAACAATGGAAATCAAATGAGGAAAGTTTTCAGAACCTCGGATGAAGAGGGTTGGATAAAGGTGCTATTAAGAAATGGAGGGGGGGGGTGTCTGGGTGGCTCAGTTGGATAAGTACTGGCTCATGGTTTCTGCTTAGGTCATGATCTCATGGGTCGTGAGATCAAGCCACACATCGGGCTCCACACTCAGTGGGGGAGTCTGCTTGAAAATATTCTCCCTCTGCCCCTCCCCCTACTCTTTCTCTGTCTCTTTAAAAACAAATTAATTAATCTAAATTCCTGGAGGATAGAGACTGTATCCTACCTAATACAGCATTTGGATGAATGACTATTGTAAAATATCAGTCAGCTTTAATTGAAATGTACATACACTTTTGAATTTTAAAGAAGTATGGCTTAAGTTTTGTGGCAGCATTATATAAACTAAAAACTTAGGATAATTTCACTTAATGTAAAAACTCTACTATGATGTGCACCATGGGCTATAATTATAGTGAAACTATTTTACTTTTTCATTACAGAAGGTTTTTATTTGTTTTAGAGAAAAGCACCTGAAAATCTTAAAACAATAATTTTAGCCATATAAAATTATGATTAGAAAAGAGCTAACCACTTTTTAAAAAAATCTTTTAAAGATTTTATTTATTTATTTATTCATGAGAGACAGACAGAGAGAGAGAGAGGTAGAGACATAGGCAGAGAGAGAAACAGGTTCCCATGCAGGGAGCCCGATGTGTGACTCGATCCCAGAACTCTAGGATCTTACCCTGGGCCGGAGGCAGACACTCAACCGCTGAGTCGTCCAGGTGTCCCACAGCTAACCACTTTGAGTTAAAAAAGCTTTCATTTCAAAAAATATATATTAAAAATATATATTACTACACTATACAAAATATAACAAAAGCAAATTCATTTTTTGGCATCATAATTTAATTAGATCATGAGTTAATTATGATCTCTATTTTTTTATTTTGTTGTCCTGGTAATATATTAACTCTAAGTTTTAGTTTAAACCAAGTCCTAATATTATTTTAAGTATAGAAACAGACTGTCACTCTATTGCAATACATTTATTACATCTAATCAATGCATTTGATCCAGCAAGGGTGACAACATCTACCCACAAAATATTTCACCAAGACATTTTACTTAAATGTTAGGAACACACCAAGAAGAAGTTAATTCTGTGGTGATAATTGAAGCATAAAGCCAAGTATGTTCTTGTCTAGGCTTTGAGAGTATAAAGGATGTAGGTTGGAGAATAAATTGGTATTTTAATCAACATCTTTCTACAATAAATCAGGTGACTAAATACAGTTCTGATTATATATTTTTATCAAATTCATTAATGTCATCTTAGGTGTATTTGGTATATCACTGAGGACTTTCATTAAAGGTAAAGAATGATTCTTGGAATGACCCCACTTGTACATGTGTATGTGTGTTCAAGTGCATATATATAAGAAAGAGAACAGAAGAGTCACAACTTCAGATAACTGTGAACAAGTTAAAATCTTCCATGCTTGTTACCTCAGAGTTACAAAAATCAAGTGGCACACCAAAGATTAGCTTGTCTATGACAAGTAATTTAGTTTTTCAAGCATCTACTCTGTGTAGAATACGGTTTTGTGATGTTCAAGAGTATAAAATCATGTCTGAAGTATCTCTAATATCCACCTATCCAATTTGCTCTGAAAAGGATACAATTAAATACCTGGGAATTATGTAATTTAAAGGATGTCATATTTATTCTCCTTTTTTACATCCATTTCTTCTAAAACCTGAGACGGGATCACTATAATATCCTCGAGGTGAGCAAATCCTCCTTGTTTGAGAATGAATTTCCTTTTTGAAGTAGCCAAAGAGAAACCAATTTAGATGCCATCCTGGTGAATAACGTGCCTGATCAAACTGGCTTATACAATTTTTGGTCAGAAACAAGATATCACTCTAAAGAAATGAGTTTGATTTATTTTTTGTGACTGGGAAGGCAGGTAAGACAAATCTAAAATGGTTTTGAATAATGATAGGCTCATAAAAAAATAAGCAATGCCTTCCCAGTCAGTGATTAGTAAAGGGCATCAGGATTTTTGTGTATGGAAGCTAATGATTTAGAGGTTTCTTTTAGTCTTTTTCCTTCACGATCCTGACTCATTTTATTCTTATATAACATGCCCTTTATATTGTAAATACTGAAAGCATGGAAACAATATCGACTTAATTTTCTGCAAAGTATTTACCCTATATTGTCTTGAGACCTGAATAACCTGATTTAATTCCAATTAGCAATTAAATAATTGAATTCTAATTATATAAAATGAGCTCTAGATACTAAAAAATTGCACAATTGATGTATAATTTATCCACACCAATTAGGATGATGTGATTATATTATTAACTTCATACTAATCCTCTTCTAGAAAGAAGGTTAAGCCAGAAAATACTGAGCAGTAACTCAGATCATAGTTGATAGAGAATTGGGAGCCTAAGAATTAAAAACGAAAAGGTTATAGCTTAGTGTTCAAATAAAACTCTTCAAAGTTCAAAACTTTTAATTACTCAGAGATAGAAATTTAATTCAGTAAATAGGAATAGCAATTTCCCTTCAGATCCTTTGCTAGTCTGTTGTATTTCTTGGTGTGGTGAATTAAAAATGAAATGTGACCGGCATTTTACACTGATAATTGCAACTATTTCTTATCTTTTGCTATATCTTAACCAAGCAATCACCAGAGTGCATTTAAAACAATTTTTAAATGAAAAAAAAAAAAAAAAAAGTCCAGGCCCTCATAAACACACAAAACCAAAGATCTGCCTTGAAATTTTTTCTTTTTTTTTCTTTTATTTTCCTTCTGTCCATTTTTATTGCCACTGAATTATTCTGAATGGATTGTATATTAGCTTAATTTATATCAAGGCTCACATATTTTAATAATTTGGCTACTCAGAGAAATTCAGAACATATTATAATTAGTGAGGCATATATAAAAGTTGTTTTTTCTGTGATATAGAAATCTTCATATTTATTTTTCATTTCTCATTTATTATTGTTTTAATGACCAACTGACACTAATTTGGAACAATGTAAGATTCTGTATAGATGAAACAAAATATCTGCATTAGAAATACAAGAAAAGGAACGCCTGGGTGGCTCAGCATTGTAGCGCCTGCCTTGGGCCCAGGGTGTGATCCTGAAGTCCTGGGATCCAGTCCCCTGTTCGGCTCCCTGCAGGGAGCCTGTTTCTCCCTCTGCCTATGTATCTGCCTCTCATGAATAAATAAAGTAAAATCTTAAAAAAAAAAAAAAAAAAAAGAAATACAAGAAAAAATATTGCATCACTTTTATTCTCCTTGGTGCTTTGTTTAGAATATAGTAAGTATCCATTTGCAATTAAATATCATCTGATTGTTAAATCTCCCATCTACTGAAAATAAGTTAACAGAGCAACTCAGGCCTCTTGGATACCTTTGGTAGAGCCAAAGTGCTTTCATAGAAGTTTGGCAACTCTGTCATTTGTATTATTGATATTACAATTGCCATTGGCACTTATATTTAAGGCTGTTTTTCCTGAGATATTTATAAAGCATGACTCATTAGTGCTAATTTGGAAGTGCACACAGGTGCATATGTGGGTGCATGTGTACGTGCACGGAAGTATCACACAGAGTTCCCAAACTTCATTTTAAAAATTCCATTAAAAAAAATCATTTTATTTGATTTTTTATTTAAATTCAAGCCAATTAACTTACAGTGTATTATTAGTTTTCAGGGTAGAGTTTAATGATTTATTCCTTTGCATATAAAAAAAAATTCATTTTAAAGATAACCATTACCAGCATTGGGATATATCAATGTGCAGTACACTGGTGAGCTGGAAAAGGGCATGCCTTGGCCTTATCACCCCAGTCTCCCACTCTTTCCTTCCTAAGGTGGGAGCTAGTTGGTAGGTAAGCTTGCCCATTGCATACCTGCCAACTTTTTGTCACTTGTCTTCATTCTAGATCATCTTTCATTCTGCCCTACTTGTCATTTATCATTTATAGCTCTCACTTTAAATATATATTTCTGTCACTGCCTCTTCTCCTAAACTTTTCAGTTTCTTTTATTTTTAACTTAAACTAAGTGGTTCCATACCAAGCTATTTTCAGAAAACTCCCCTTTTATTAATTGAAGAAAACTGAAACTGAACTGTTTGAATAGTTTAAACTTAAAATGACAAGCCTCAGGAACAGAATTGTTGTATTTCTTCTAAATATTTTGCAGAATCTAGGGCATTCCAGATGCTGTGTTTCCACGTAAAGGATTCCTTTCTTTACTCATAAAAAGAACAGGCAAGTATTTAAGAAGCTAATGCTGAAAGGCAGACTAAATCCTTAAATCCTCCTCAACTTAAGACTGTTGAGAAAATAGCTTACAGAGGACTTACAGTCTTGTTTCTGAAACACAGCTCAATCCTCCCCAATGTATTGCTTTATTCATAATGTGAAATTTCGGTATCAAAATGTCAAATAAAGGGGAGAACATTATTTCTACAGAAGTGAGCACACAAGAGGGTATACAAGTTTAAGTTAAAATACCAGGAGAGGAATTGTGCTTTTAACAGACTGATTAAGCATGGTACATATTCAAAAGTACAACTATGTATACACATACCCCCCCCCCCAACACACACACACACAAAACAGTTCAAAAGTAACCGTGGTTGATTCAGAATGGAAATATCTATATTGGTATCAATATAGATCTTGATCTGACTTCTGTGTTTGCTCTTATACCTTTTTCTCTTTTCTATTTATTTTTATTAGAGAAAGAAAGAAAAAAAAAGCAATGTAGAGCACCTTCCTATAGTCATTATAGAACTTCAGGAACTATCAGTAGTTGGTCATTCCTGTTTCATCTAGTCCAATACTACTTTTTCGTGGAGTGTTTTAAAGCAAATTTCAGATTTCATTTGGATTTGTTTATAAATATTGAAGTCTCTGTATATTATTAAAGAGGAGTAGATCTCTGGTCAAGGTGAAAATAGGCAGGACTAGGCATGTACGAACTGGATATGAGAATCATGTAATCATTATGATAACCTTGTTTTTTATTAGGGTTATTGACATACTAAAGGCTTAGGGAGGAAGGAAATATTAAACCTGTAAAATGACTCAGTTTCATCAAAAACAGATCCAAAAGGTCAAGCTGGAGCCTGCAGGCCCACTGTGACCTTACTTAACTGTTTCTCCTAAATTTTCTGCCAGGATCCAAAGTCCTGATTCTGACATTTCCCCATCTGATGGCACCTAAAATAATCTGCACTGCCAGAAAGAACACATTATTATTTAGTCAACTTTGAGCACACCAGTGTTTTGAAAATGACGTAAACTATTTATCTTTCCCATCAAGTTATCTTTCTGTCCATGTAGAATTTAGCTCAGATGAGCAAAAAGTCTATGCCTTGAGTGTCATGTTATTTCTCTCCTCTCACTCACCTCCCCTTACCCAGGTCCTTTCAGTTGTGTCTTCCCCCTGTCCTCCCGAGTCACACTCCATGCATACGCTGTAGAAGGGGCTTCATAGAGTGATAAAGGGTGCAGGGGGTGGGCACAATAGAATGGTATTTGCAACCTTCTTCTAATGTTTAATACCTGTGAGACTGAGAAATGTGTTTCATCTCTGCAATTTTCCTTATTTGTTGAAAGGTGTAAGAAAATAACTCTAAAGGTTATTTTGAGTGTTAAATAAGGAATGTGAAATGATTAACTCAGCACCTGGCATATAGAAAGCATTCCTTAAATAGTAGCTGTATTATGGTTCTGCTTATTTTGGTGGTACAAAGGCACCCAATAGCTTGTGTACATCAGCCACACATCACCACTGCAAATTGATTGAGAACTGGAAAAGGAGTTATTCTTTTGTAGCATTCTTAGTTACAGTCCAAAGTGAGCTTTTAATGTTCTCTAAGCTAAACTGGAATAAATTTTATGGTAGGCATTTTATACTATGTTTTCTCTCTACAAGTCCAAGCACAATACTAGATGTACAGCATACTGATTATAGAATTGCTAAATTTGCATATTATCCTAGCTGATATCCATGTCATAAGGAGAATGGGACTACTTTATTACATCTTAAATATTATTTTCATTAGAAAATAAATTAAAATGCTTAAATTCTTCATAACTGTTAGTTTCTTATGTATTTTTATTTTTGTTCATCTTTCATTTGTTGTTCATAGACAAATATTTTATATAATTCCTACATCATATATACACTCTAAATAGGACATTTAATAATGAGATAACTCCTTCAATATAAGGTTATGTTAGTACTATATTAATGTTGCATTACTATATCATTACTGATTTTTCTTTTGTCTTACATTATTCTTATTCCTTATCCAAATAGCTAAGAGTTGAGAAACAAGAACCAAATATATCACCCATGTGCTGCCTCTTCATGATTCCATGCCTCCATTTTGATCCTTTTAAATGATTCCAACTCTCTTTCTCGAAAAAAAAAAAAAAGGCAGCAGTCCAAATAAAGTGAATACATGTACTTTGTTTTTCAACAAAAATAAATTCTAAAATATTTAAAATTCCTAAAAAGATACTATCAAAAATACTATCAAAAAGATACAATATTCAGGGGTTTATGACATAGTGTGAATGGAAATCAATTCTCAACTCTTGTATATAAACAATTTAGTGTTTAATTATTTAACTATCATGCATGATTAGGAGAGCTATTTGAGGAAAAGAAACTATATATAATACAAGGAGTATATAATTTGTTATGTTCATGCTCAAATGCCTCCTTACGCAGAATTGTGTAGCATCGGAGTATATACATGGTTAAATCCTGCTGTGTCTAAAATTAACCACATTAAACACCCATTGGTGTGATTAGTACAACTCAGCAGACTCTAAGTTATTGAATTAATATATTCATTTGTGTCTATACTCTTACAAGACAATGATTTGGTTGATTGTATTATTTACAATTTTTTTGAAGTTTATCAAAATTGGACTATCAAAGGGCAGAGGAGAAAAATAATATGTATAAGCACATAATATGTGGATATACTGCCAATATCTCACTCTCAGTTGGAGACACTCACTGATATTTCCAGTGCAGTGAATAGAAAAGCTGCAATCACAGTTGTATTTTGCCAAGAGCAATGGAACTGTTAGTTCTTTTAAATGAGTGAACCTAAAAACAAATTAAGTAAAATGATTACCTTCTTCTCCAGCTTGTCAAGAGTTCCAAAGTGTTCATTTTCAGTGACACTTGGTGGAATCTTACTCCACCCTCTTCTGAAGGCCCAAATTCTATTGAAATGCTAATGAAACTAATCAGGTTGTTTCTTTTTTGAACTTCTTTTTGTTTTTTGAGTCAGAAACTCTTCCTATCTGAGATGCTGATTTCATTTACTGATTTATTGTTTGTCAAGTTTATACATTCCTTTGTCTCTAGGGGTAGGAATTCGGGAAGGGGAGGAAAAAAAGAAGAAAGGACTATGAAAGAATATGTCTAGTTTCTTCAAAGTGATAAATCACCTCCAGATTTTGATTCCACCTGGATGACTGCAAATTTGGGTGCATCAGAATGTAAAGACTAAACAACTAACAGAAGGGCTGTCAAAGGATTATCATTTCAAAGTTAGATGTGGCAGCAGGCAACTCCTGCAGATTCTGGAAAAATGGCTAAGCTTGGGCTATATTTAGACCGTAGATCTAACAAGTAAGCAGAAAGAAGTTTGGGTGAAGGTCAGTGTTCCTATTTAGGAAAGAGAATGTCACTTGAGACAGGTGAGGTATTTTTGATATGGTTATATTCATTTCATTTCCTACTTTTTTTTCCTTTAATACATTTTACTGCCCGCCCTGCCCCCCACGGGCACAGAACCTACAACGAACAGTGAAAACAACTAATTTTCAGATATCTCAGGCGATCATCAATTCACAAAACCACTATTCTCACGGGACTGTGACTAGTTCCACATCAGTCCTAAATTCAGAATATTCAGGAGTAGAAGAAAATGGTGCCATTTTAGGGGGAAGCTGAATTCTAGATCTAAGCATCACAGATTATATTTTGCAAGTTTCTAAGCATCATTTACTGTGTTCAATTCTAGGAATATGTAGCAACAACATGAATGTTCTACATGTTGCATCTTGACATGCTACATCCTAGAAAGAATATATGTGTGTGACTATATGAATATGCGTGTGAAATTTAAATAAAAAGTTTGAAACATAAAGGAACACTTCTAGTTGTTACCATGGATAACCTATTAAAAGTTGGCTGAAAAAGATTTAACTGGTATGTGTAATAAAATGTGTTTTTTTCTACTTGTTTTGTTGGGGGAAATTTGTGCTTCAGTGGAAAATTATGCATTGTTAGAGCTCACACATCTTGGTTATTCAATTCCAGCATTATATTGCTTTTGAGCTATTTTAAAACTCTAAATTATAGATAATTGATAACAATGCAAAATCTTGTTTATAGATATGCTAATTCTGTCCTGTAGAGGTTCAATTTACTTCCCTCTCCCAATGTGAAAGAAGCCAATTTTGCCTCTATTTGCATATTCCTTCAATGTTTCTGATATATAAATGTGTGCTTCCTTTGGATTCTCCTTTGAAGGGTTGTTAACATCTTACCAGTTCCCTCATTAATAGAGTTAAATAAACTTTATAATACATAGTATTATATCTGTATGCGGCACCTTTTTAAATATTATTATTATTATCCTTTCCCAGGCCTAATAGGCTTTTTTTTCCAGATTTTTAAAAATGTAGGTGATAGAACATAAAACAATATATATACTTATAAATATACACACATTTAATACATATATATCTATTAGAACTATGTTTTATTCTTATCAGTTTTGTTGAGGTATCATTGACAAATAATAATTGTATGTATTTAAGGTGCACAATGTGATGTTTCGATATACATATTTTTTTCTCTTTCTGTGAAAAACACCACAATCCAGCTAATTTACATATCCATCACTTTACATAATTACTACATTCTTCTGTGTATTGTGAGAACACTTAAGATCTACTCTTAGCAAATTCAAGTACCCAACCCAGCATTATAAACTAGTCATCATGCTGTGCATTAGATCTCCAGAATATATTCACCTTGCATTAACAGAATCTTTGTCCCCTTTGACCAATATCTCCCCATTTCCCCCACCTTCCAATCCCTGGCAAATACAATTCTACTCTCTGCTTTCATGAGTTGGACATTTTTAGAATCCCACATATAAGTGAGATCATAGAGTTTGTTTTTCTGTGTTTGGCTTATTTCATTTAGCATAATGTCTACTGGCTTCATCAAGTTGCAGCAAATGGCAGAGTTTACTTACCTCTTTTTTTAAGGCTGAATAAAAGTCCACTCTATACATTTACCACATTTTCCTTACTCATTCATCTGTCAAATGACACTTAAATTGTTTCCATATCCTGGCAATTGCGAATAATGATTCAATGAACATGGGAGTGAAAATATCTCTTGAAGATACCAAATTCAAATTCTTTGGATATATACCCAAAAGTAGGATGGCTGGATCATATTGAAGTTTTATTTTTAACTTTTATTTATTTATTTTTTTTTTATGATAGTCACACAGAGAGAGAGAGAGAGGCAGAGACACAGGCAGAGGGAGAAGCAGGCTCCATGCACCGGGAGCCTGACATGGGACTCGATCCCAGGTCTCCAGGATCACACCCTGGGCCAAAGGCAGGCACTAAACCGCTGTGCCACCCAGGGATCCCCTATTTTTAACTTTTGAGGCACTTTGATACTGCTTTCCATAGTGGCTATACTAATTTACATTCCCACCAACAGTGTATAAGGTTTTTTTTTTTTTCTTTCCACATCTTCACAGAACTTATCTTTTGTCTTTTCAATAATAGCCATTTTAACAGGTGTGAGGTATGAGGCAATAACTAATTGTGGTTTTGATTTGCATTTCTGTGATGATTAATGATGTTGAGCACATTTTCATGTACCCATTGGCCATTTGTATGCCTTCTTTGGATAAAGTCCTTTTTAATCAGGTAATTTGTTTTTTGATATTGCGATCCATGAGTTCCTTATATATTTATCAGATATGTGTTTTGCAAATATTTTCTTCCAGTTTGTAGGTTGTCTCTTCCACAAGTTGAATGCTTCCTTTACTTTGCTGAAGTTTTTTAGTTGGATGCAATACCATTTGTCTATTTTTTGCTTTTATTACCTGTGCTTTTGGAGTCATATCCAAAAAATGATGGCCCAATATCAAGACACTTAATTATTAAAAAAAAAAAGTGTTCTTTTTTTATATTTCTATGAGAAATACATATGGAATTTTGATAGGAATTGTGTTGAATCCCTAAAATGTAGTAAATACAATTTAATATTAACTCTCCTAATCATTAAAACAGAGTATCATTACATTTATTTGCATCTTCTTCAGTTTCTTTTATCCATATCTCATAGTTTTCAAGGTACAGGCCTTTTAACTCCATGGTTAAATTTATTACTAAGTATTTTATTCTTTTTGATGCTATTGTAATTAGAGTTTTCTTAATTTCTGGAATATTTTTGATAGTTTATTGTTAATGCATAGAAATGCAATGGATTTCTGTATGGTGATACAGTATTCTTTAACTTTAATAAATTAATTGGTTTGGACATTTATTTTGTGGAATTTTTAAGATTTTCTATATTTAAGATAATGTAAACTGCAAATAAAAACACTTGAACTTTTTTCCTTTCCAATGTGGATGGCTCTAATTTCTTTCTCTTGTCTAATTGTTCTAGCTAAGACTTCTTGTATTTTGTTGAATAGGAATAGTGAGAATAGGCATTCTTGTCTTGTTCTTAATCTTAAAGGAAAAGCTTTCTGTTTTTATCACTGAGCTTTAAGTTAGTTGTAGATTTGTCATATATAACTGTATTATGTTATTTTTTCTTCTATTTCTACTTTATTAAATATTTTTATCACCAAAGAGTATTTTGTCAAAGTTTTTTCTACATCTATTGCAATGACTAGATGACTTTTATCAACCTTCATTCTGTTAATATCTGTTAGATTCATTTGCTTTCTAGTGTTATTCAAGTCTAATGTTTCCATATTGCTTGTCTGGATGATCTAGTCAGTGTTGAAAGTGGAATATTGTACAGTTGTTAATTTCCCTTCAATGCTGTTAATAGTTGCTTAATATACTTAGGTGCTCCAATGTTGAATGCATATATTTTTACAACTGTTATGTCCTCTTGATGAATTGACCCCTTAATTATTGTTATGACCTTCTTTGTCTCTTCTGAGGTTTTTTTCACTTAAAGTTTGTTTTATGCAATGTAAATATAATCACTCCATCTCTCTTTTGGTTACCATTTCATGTGTAGCTTTTACCATCCCTTCATGTCAGCCTCTGTGTGTCCTTAAAAAAAATGTTTAATAATATGCAGATAGTTAATATATATTTTAAAGATTCATAGAAGGAAGTAAAATATTATCTGCTAAGTTGTTGTGGTGAGGCAGGAGGGTGAAAAGTTTTGAATGTATTTTTTTGTTTTTACTTTCCATTTTATCTGTGTATTTAACTTTTTTTTTTATGAAGGATGTGATATGTTTATAATTAAAAAAGGAAACATAAAAAATAGTTATTCATCTAATCAGACAACTACAATAGGAAGAGATTTGTTTTTAAAATTTTTATTCTTGCTTTCAAAGTATAGTGCACAAAACACTTTCAACAGTGTGTTAAGTTACTTAATAATGAAAATATGAAAAGAAAATGTAAAAGTAGGGATCCCTGGGTGGCGCAGCGGTTTAGCGCCTGCCTTTGGCCCAGGGCGCGATCCTGGAAACCCGGGATCGAATCCCACGTCGGGCTCCCGTTGCATGGAGCCTGCTTCTCCCTCTGCCTGTGTCTCTGCGCCTCTCTCTCTCTCTGTGACTATCATAAATAAATAAAAATTATTTTAAAAAAAAAAAGAAAATGTAAAAGTAGTCTCATCTATATAAAACTTTTTTCCATCTTTCCCATGTTAGTCAAAGAGAAGGCTGTAAAAATTATGTACTTTTGATCTTATCACAATAGATAGTCTCAAGCACTGAAAGTCAATGCATGCCTGTCAATATTTTTAAAGATATTTTTATCCTTGTAATGTTATTGTGGCTTATATATTCCCTACATTATTCAAAGACAAAACCATGTTAATTTTTCACTTTCTATACTAGTTTCATTTATAATAACAAATTGTCCTTTGATACTTACAGGAGGAATTTAATAATAATAGTTGACAATATATCCTGTACTTTGTGATATTAAACACAAGCTATAAAAAATAATGATATCTCTTTTTGTATGTGGGATGTCATTCACTGAAATTCATATCCAAAATTTATTCATTGCTTTAATAATTAATGTATTTATTTGTTAAAAAACAAACAAACCAAAAATAAAAAAAAACAACCAAATAACAAAGCTTATTGAGCATTTTCTGTGTACTATATCCTGATCTAGGTTTTGGGATTCAGAAGTGGACAGAATCATACCCTTGTTTCTATTTCTATTGCAAAGTATAAGATGTAAACTTCTCATTTTCTTACTTGACTTTAGAAAGCTATAACTCTTAAGTAGTAAACTAGAGGACTAGAACAGATCAGTGCTTTGCTAAGTGTTGGCTTGGACCAGCAGCATCCGGAAACCTGGGAAAATACAAATTCCAAATCAGAACTCTGAGGATGGGTCTCAGCAATATGTTTTAACCCTCCCGATGATTCTCATGCATCCTAAAGTTTGAGAATCACTGGGATGAAAAAATTGGGGGTGTTTTCATTGGTGTCTGTTGCAATAGTGAGCTGCACATTATTTCTTGGGTTGTCTGTAATCCAGTCCTTTACATTGACATTGGATGCTTTAAGGCTGTACTATGTGCTTCCTGTGCTTTGCTTCTTCATCATAACCTCTTCAAACCACTTTAGCCTATTCATTTCCACAAGTCTACAGGTTTGAGGTCAAAAGACTTGAAGATGATCTCGCTAGAAGCAGTGTTGAAAACTTTGATAGGAGTGGAGTGATTTTTCCATATAATGAGTTTGGTTCAGGTAAGCTGTGTAGTTATTTATTTAGACCTGTGTCAAAGACAAAAATAATCCTAGGTATTTGACATTTCCATGTTTGACTGATGTTGAGTATTTGTATGCTTTATATTTGAAATGATACTTTAAAGGGCTTAGTGGCTAGTTGAAAATGACTTCATTAAAACTAACATTCAAACATGTTTTCCAATGTACAAGCTACAAATTTATAATGAGAGGCAAAGAAAGCATTAATAATATAAACAATGTTTCTATTGTTAGCTGTGCTAACTTTGATTACTTAAGCTTTGGGCAGGGAGCTTCATTTGTTCATTTCTTCTTTTAAAGCAAAAGTGGAGCACTTGGGTGACTCAGACAGTTAAGTGTCTGCCTTTAGCTCAGGTCAGGTCATGATCCCAGGCCCCTGGGATGGAGCTTGCCATAGGGCTCCCTGCTCAGTGGTGAGTCTGCTTCTCCCTCTGCCCTTCCCTCTGCTCATGCTCCCTCTCCCTGTCTCCCTCTCAAAAAAATACAATTAAAAAAAAAAAACCCAGAAAAACAAAGAAGTGTTATAAAGTAAAATGGTCCAAAAGCTTCTTTCACCTTTCAGACAGATAGGATGTTAAATTAGTTGTATATGTCTATCTATGTAATTTTGCATATGTGTATATTTCAAATGTCTGACACTTGATAGCAAATAAATATCTATATCAGCATTTTATTTTTAATTGAATAAGTTAAATTATTTTAAAATAAATAATTTTGATGCCTGGGTGGCTCAGTGGTTGAGCATCTGCCTTCAGCATAGGTCGTGATCCTTGGGGTCCAGGATCGAGTTACGCATCAAGCTCCTTGCGAGAAGCCCGCTTCTCCCTCTACCTATGTCTCTGCCTCTCTCTGTGTGTCTCTCATGAATAAATAAATAAAATCTTTTAAAAATTAAATTAAAAATAAAATAATTTATTTTAAATGAATATGTTGCATTTTATGAATATATTATTTAAAGAAGAATTTGTTATTTCTAATTTTTTATTAGAACAATAATTTTAAATAATGCTTAATTAATTCCAAGCTCCTGAATTAATAGATCAAAAGAAATTTTTATATTGATTGCCTAATTTCTTGTCAAAAATAACATCTTAATTTATCTCCCTACTGACTGGGTTTGAGAAGTTTTTCTCAGCAATGTGGAATAGCATCATGGTTTTTACCTTTACCAAGAAGAAGGTGAAAAAAATGGCCCCTCATTGTCATAATGTTTACTGCTTTGATAGAAAATTATAGCACTTTTTACATGTTTATTAGCAATGGACCTTTTCTTTCTTCCTTTGAGATTTTTCTGTTAATAACCTTGGTCTGATTTTAAAAATCTGTGTATGTGTGCCTATCTTAAAATTTTGTATACAATTGTTATTTATTATTGTTATTGAATTATATGGCATATATTTTTAAATAGTTTATAAATCTGTAGTTGTCTTTTTAAAAACTTTTTAATAGTGTTTTTCAATATACAGGAAGTTTATCGTCGAATTAAGTCTTTTATGTTTTATGGGTCCTGGATTTCAATCATTCAAAGCTACACCTCCTCAGTTTGCAAAGAATGTATTTATGTGTGTGTATACTTCATATTGTGTGTGCTTTATATCTTTACATTTCACCTCATATCTCATCTATATTTCATTCTGGTGTTAAGTTGTAAGTTAAAAATAGCTTTTTCCCTCAAATGTGTGATGAAAGAGCACAAATACGCCAATGCCAAAATATGCCTCTTTGGCAAAAGGATTATCTTGAGCTAATTATTTTAGAGAAACAGCAGATATAGAAAAAGCTCTGAAACTAGAGGAGTAGAAGTCATTCTTTTGTTAAAGAAAAAATTATAAGATAAATCTCCATTTTAAGGGTGTCTCCTACTCTGTATCAGAAAGAGGATTATGACTAATTTCTAGAAACTCTGTCTGTGGAGAAGACCAACACTTAAATCTGCATGACAACTTCACCCTTGTTTACTGTCTTTTTCCTGATAAACTTCAATTAATAGCCCTTTCCCCCTTTTCCTAACATTTTTCTTTGGTCTTTAGCTGAAGTTGGCATTTAAGGTAGTGGCTTGGGCCATTTCAAGTCAGTCAATGTTCCAAGGAATCTCCCTTGTATATAGGAGGTATACATGCTCTTAAATTTCTGTTTTTCTCCTATTAATCTATCTTGTATTAAGGGGAGGGGGATGTTGTTCAGCCAAGAATCTAGAAAGGCAAAGGGAAAATTAGTTTTCCTCCCTTACAATTAGCCATATTTTTTTACATCATATCATGTATGTATCTGCACATGCAGATTATTATCTTCCATGTTTTAGGCTGTGCTCTAGGAATGGAAAAATAGCAGTGGAAACCACAGACAAGGGATCAACTCTAATGATGATTAGACACCAAGGAGGAATTACAGAAAATAAATAAACTATTACATTAAAAAAAAAGTAATAGAATAGCTATTTTAATTTTTCAAAAAAGACTTTAAGGGACACCTGGGTGGCTCAGAAGTTGAGTGTCTGCTTTTGGCTCAGGGCATGATCCCGGGATCCTGGGATCAAGTCCTGCATCAGGATCCCTGCAGGGACCCTGTTTCCACCTCTGCCTGTGTCTCTACTTCTCTCTCTCTGTCTCTCAAGAATAAATAAACAAATAAATCTTAAAAAAAAAAAGGAGAGAGAGACTTTAAAAAGTATACTGTGGAAAGCAGAATTCTAGCATGACCTCAAGATTCTCACTGATACAAGAAATAACAGGTTGTGGAGATATGGAGAAAGGAGAAAGGGGGACCCTCTTGCTCTATTGGTGAGAATCCAAACTGATGCAGCCACTCTGGAAAACAGTATGGAGGTTTCACAAAAAATTAAAAATAGAACTACCTTAGTATCTAGTAATGGCACTACTAGGTATTTACCCAAGGAATACAATACAAAAATACGAATTCAAAGGGATACATTCACTATATGTTTATAGCAGCATTATCTACAATAGCCAAATTATGGAAACAGCCCAAGGGTCCATCAACAGATGAATGAATAAAGAATATGTGGTGTGTACACGCGCACGCGCGCACACACACACACACACACACACACGAATATTACTCAGCCATAAAAAAGAATGAAATCCTGCCATTTGCAACAATATGGATAAAGCTATAGAGTATTATGCTGAGTGAAATAATTCAGAGAAAGAGAAATACCATATGATTCCACTTATATATGGAATGTAAGAAACAAAACAAAAGAACAAAGGGGAAATAAAAACAGAGGAAAGCAAACCAAGAAACAGACTCGTAACTATAGAGAATAAACTGATGGTTACCAGAAGGAAGGTAGTAGGGAGGGATGGGTAACATAAATGTTGGGTATTAAGA
Source organism: Canis lupus dingo (assembly GCF_003254725.2). Taxonomy (NCBI): domain Eukaryota; kingdom Metazoa; phylum Chordata; class Mammalia; order Carnivora; family Canidae; genus Canis; species Canis lupus. The sequence continues at coordinate 43,420,760 of NC_064261.1, read as the reverse complement.
AGTGCACTTGCTGTGATCAACACTGGGTGTTGTATGGAAATGCTGAATCACTTGTATGTATTGCACACTGAAACTAATATCACACTGTATGTTAACTAACTGTAATGTAAATAAAACTAAAAAAAAAAAAAGATTCTCACTGTCTGGTACACATATCCTATATATTCCCTTTGTTCTGAGTGTAGGTGGGACCTGTGAATATGATGGGAGAGGTGCTCACCAGATTGAATTACATTACATAGCAAAAGTATGGCATAGTCACTCCTTTTATTCTATTACGTTATATTAGCATCCATCTTCACCAGTTGGAGAAAGAGTATCCTACTGCCTTTGAGGAAATACACCAAGTTGTGAGTCACATAGGGAAGACTGGAGAGCTGGCTTTAGATACTAGGAGAATTCTAATCAACAGGCAGCAAGAAAATGTGGCCTCAGTCCTATATCTACAAGAAAACTATTGCCAACCACATGAATAATCTTGGAAGAGGACCTTGAGCTCTAGATAAGAACATATTCCAGCAGCTAATTTACTGATTACTGTGTTGTGAGTATGAGGAGAGAACCCACACAGAAAACTAGAATAGAAGAGAATAATTTTAGAAAGCCAGTCCTGAAATCACAGAGCAGACCATTCTCAGCAGTTTTCACATGAAGCAATGTGATCCAATGTATGCTTTTAAAGATCATGATGGCTACTCCAGGAAGAATGGATCTAAGGAAGGCAAGAAGGCAGCAGGAAACCATTGCTGTTGAAATATCACAGGCAAGAGAACAGAGTAATCTAGACATAGTGGTTGCAGAGAAGATGTAGAAAGTTGGACAGATATAGGATGTTAGAGGTTTCTGATGAACTGAATGTAAGAGCTGAAAGAACAGACATTTCTCCAAAGAAGATATAAAATGGCCAAGAGACACATGAAACGATGCTCCACATCACTCAGCATCAGGGAAATACAAATCAAAACCACAATGAGATATCACCTCACACCAGTCAGAATGGCTAAAATTAATAACACAGGTATCAACAAATGTTGGTGAGGATGCAGAGAAAGGGGAACCCTTTTACACTGTTGGTGGGAATGCAAACTGGTATAGCCACTCTGGAAAATGGTATGGAGGTTCCTTAAGAAGTTAAAAATAGAGCTACCCAGGATGCCTGGGTGTCTCAGCAGTTGGGTGTCTGCCTTCTGCTCAGGGCATGATTCCAGGGTCCTGGGATCAAGCCCCTCATCGGGCTCCGCTGGGAGCCTGCTTCTTCCTCTGTGTCTTTGCTTCTCTCTTTGTATCTCTCATGAATAAGCAAATAAAATCTTTAAAAAAATGTGTAAGAAAATTAAAATAGAGCTACCCTATGACCCAACAATTGCACTACTAGGTATTTACCCCAAAGAAAAAAATGTATTGATCCGTAGGGATACCTGCACCCCAATGTTCATAATGGCAATATCCACAATAGCCAAACTGTGGGAAGAACCAAGATGTCCATCAACAGATGAATGGATAAAGCAGAGGTGGTATGTATATGTATTAAATACACACACACACACACACACACACAATGGAATATTATTCAGCCATCAGAAAGGATAAATATTTACCATTTACATGGATGGGACTAGAGGGTATTATGCTGAGTGAAATAAGTCAATCAGAGAAAGACAATAATCACATGGTTTCATGCATATGTGAAATATAAGAAACAGTGCAGAGGATCATAGAATAAGGGAGGGAAAACTGAATAGGAGGTCACCGGAGAGGGAGAAAAACCATGACAGACTCTTGACTATAGGAAACGAACTGAGGATTGCTGGAGGGGAGGTGGGTGGGGGAGTAGAATAATTGGGTGCTGGGCATTAAGGGGGGCATGTGATATAATGAGCACTGGGTGTTAAATGCAACTGATAAATTACTGAACACTACATCTGAAATTAAGTACTATAAGTTGGCTAATGAATTTAAATTTTAAAAAAGCTGAGAAAAGTAGAGGAAATAGGATAATTATTTTTTAGAGAGAGAGAGATTGGTGGGGAGAAGTGGGGGACAAAGGGAGAGAATCTTAAGCTGGGTCCATGCCCAACGTGGAGCCGAGTACAGGACTGGATCTTAGGACCCTGCGATCATGACCTGAGCCAAAATCAAGAGTCAGATGCTTAACTGACTGAGCTACCCAGGAACCCTGGAAATAAGGCAATTCTTTTGTTTTTGGCTTGAGCAACAAGTACCATTAATATTTAGTATTTTTTCCCCTAAAATTATCATTTTAAGCTACTAATTGCTTTACTTATACCACCTAAGATTTGATATGCAATATTTTCATTATCACTAATTCCTAAATAAAATTTGATATCCATTATGAGTTTTTCTTTTTTATTACATGAATTATTTAAAGTTGTGTTCAGGGCAGCCCTGGTGGCACAGCGGTTTAGTGCCGCCTGCAGCCCGGGGTGTGATCCTGGAGACCCAGGATCGAGTCCCACATCAGGCTCCCTGCATGGAGCCTGCTTCTCCTTCTGCCTGTATCTCTGCCTCTCTCTCTGTGTGTCTCTCATGAATAAATAAATAAAATATTTTTTAAAAAAATAAAGTTGTGTTCAACACTTATAAATATTTTGGATGTTTCTAGCGATCATTTTGCTCTTGATTTCTAAAAGTTGCATGTAGTCAGAGAATGTGATTTCCATGACAGAAATCCTTTGGAATTTGTTGGAACTGGCTTTGCAGCTTAGTTATCTGACAGTTTGGTGAATGCTCCATACTATTGTTTTATTGAATACACTATTATGTAAATATCCATTAAATTAAACTTGCTAATTGTCTTATTGAAATTGTGCAGATGCTTACAGATTTTTTTGCCTGTCAGATCTCTCAATTACTAAGATAGATGTGTTTCAAATCTCTTACCATGATAATGAATTTATTAATTTCTGCTTTAATTCTGTCAATATTTGCTTTATATATTTTAAGTCTGCTTCTGGGATCATACAAATTTAGAAACATTTTATGCCAAACCAAACCTTTCTTTTTCTTATTTCTTGTAAGACTTTTTACATGTAGTCTCTTATTTGATTTAGTAATATCAGCTTTCTATTAGTATTTGCCTGGCGTACACTATCATACAATTTTATTACAACCTTTTTGGTGTGTGTGTGTCCTTAGGTTGTAGGCATGATTCTTGTAAATTGTACATAGCTTGAATTTTGGTTTTATCATTCTGATGATCATTGTTTCCTGACTTGGAGAGCTTACTCCATTTACATTAATTGTGATTATTGATAGATTTTTTTTATTATAAAAAATTTCAAAATGTACAATGGTAGATTAGTAAAACAAACCCATCTATTGGAGTTAATTCTCCATAGATCTCTTGTGTTTCTGCCTGTTTTATGAGCAGAGGAGCTGACTGCAATCGTTCTGGACTATCTTTTAAAAATTGTTTCTATAGTGAACAGCCTTGGAAGCTGGAGATAATATCTACCTCTAGACTGAAGGACAGGTTTATTTTCTGTTCAGTATAATAAAGATAATGTCTCCCTCTGGGACAAGGTTAAGGTAAGCTGATAGCCCATTATAAAAGATTCTGCTCCCCAAGCGCAAGATATCTTCTCCTATAACATGATATATTTCATCCATAAGTGTTACTTGGCCCTTTTCATATTGCCTATGGGAACTGGGACACAGGCCACCTCTGATGCTCTGGCTATTGCTATTATTGTGAGTGATAAAGTGCTTTGTCTTTGACCATGAAATTTTATATATTTTGCCAGCATTCATGATACTATGGCAAGCTAACTTGTTAGCTTGTGAGTAGGGTAAAATCTCAGAATCTTATATTTCTTAATATCCCCTACCTCCAGTATCAGTTAATCACTGGCTGAGGGGTGTTTCCCGAGGGGGCATAACCTCCTAGGCAACGCAGTATTCATTTGATGATGGCCAATCTTTGGAGGAGGAAACAACTGTGAATTACTAGCAGCCAAAATTATAGCACGTGTGTGCACCCACCATATAAATGGGATCTGGTGCACCACGAAGAGCATCCACTGCAGAAAAAAAAAAATATATATATATATATATATATAAAAATTGAAAGTTCCATTGTAGCTTTAAGTGTGGATACTTTATAGTCAACCCATGGAGGATAGGGAGGACTTCTCACAATGGTATTGTTCAGACATCAAGATTGATGACACCATGAATACTGAGAGCACATGCCAAGGTTTATTAGTCACCTCATGAGATTTTCTGCAGAAAGCAAGGCAAGTGCAAGTTGGTCCTGATGACTTGAGTGAAGTGAGACTGAAAAAAAGAATCTGGTTTAGAGGTGGGACCTGAGTAAGGGTTCCCATTGGAGGGCTTGGGTTTGCATGGTTTTAACTTCCTACTGGCAACAATGGAAGTGACATGTTGCTTTTTTTTTTTTAAATCAGCTTGCCCAAATATGGGGCAAAAGAGGAAAAGGGGGTTGTGGGGTTTGAAAGCTCTCATTAATCAAACATCAAAACTGAAGTCTTCTTTATTATGAAGAATCTTACTCAACTCAGGTGACTTAAACTTAGTTTATAAACCTATTTGAAGTCTGACTTATGGTTACAAATTCTCAGGATAGAAGTTTTGGATCTCCAAAAAAAAAAAAAAAAAAAAAAAAAAGGAGAAGTTTTGGTTCTTCATTATCAGAATTGAAGAAGGTAAGTTTTCTTGGCATCTCATTCTGTATGATGTTGTTTCTCATTCTGCCTTACTAGGATGGTATGACTCTTTGGGACCCTAGCTTTTTGCATAAATCTCTTACACCACTTTTTATCTTACATAAGCCAAAAACTTAACCCCTATACCTCATAATACTTTGGGAAGCAAACAAAATATAAACCATGAGTCTATAGATGATGCAATTTATATCTGAGGACTCCTACCTTCATTTTTTTTTTTTTTGTAGATTCCATGCTTCCTGTCAGCTCAGTTACAAGTTGTGTGTGTGTGTGTGTGTGTATCTATATTTCTATATCTATAAATATAGAGAGAGAGGGAGAGGGAAAGGTATAGTTAGAATTTCAACACTTATAGCTGTCTTTAGCAAAAGGGATATTAAGAATGTTTAGATTGTCATTCTCTTGGAAACAAAGTTTTTGTTATTTTTTGTACATTATGAAATGATTTATATGAAATGAAAATACATGTCACTAATAAAACTAGAAGTTATCAGTTAAACTGATGAGGACCAGAAACAGAAAAATATTCACTTTTAGCCAGAAGGCTGGCCTATTGCCTGCATAGTTCTGATAAGGATCAAATACACGTTGGTTGCTACATTCTTAAATCTCATGACCTGATAGTTAATAACAAAGTGAATGATAAGCACTACAGAAATCTTGCAAAAGTAGTTTTATGAGTAGAAATTTGAAGAAGACATTTATAATCTAATACTTCCTGCACATCCCCTCCCCCTTGAGCACTAAAAATAAAACCACTAGTTTCATAGAGAAAAGGTGCCTCCCTTTCTGCCTATGGGTCCTGTCACTAGTGCCACTTAAATAAAATTACTAAGACGCACTTTACAACATCTCAAGAATTCTTTCTTGGCCTTTGCACTCCATAATCCTATAATATTTTTTGCCTCTGCACAGGGATTACAGAGTGAAGCCAAGAGTGCTGGTGCAATTTGGTGTCTCTTTATTCCCTCAGACTCTACTTCTTACTTCTTTTCAGGAGATGTCTTGAATGATATGACACTTCTGAATGTGCCTTGATTGAGTGCTCGTCTGTGGTTATGCTATGGGGAGGGACAAAATCCTGCCTCCCATAGGTACATTAATACCTTGGTCATAAGAGCACCGGGTTCCAAAATCAGGCTCTCCATGTTTTACCTATTCTTTTAATACTTGTATTCTTCTCGGGCATGAGACAGCCATACATGTCTTAGGATGGCCATGGATCTCAAGACTCCCAAGTAAGGTTTCCCCCTAAATAAGCTGGTGTGAACCTTAGATGAACATAAAAGAGAAAAAAAATGTCTAACTGCCTGCTTCCTGACCAGTTGGAGTTGTTACCCAGCTGGGGGACTCACCCAACAGGGGACCACTCCCTCAGGACTGGATCATGGATAAAGCTTATATGAAAGTTGCTTGGATTAGACAGGAGTTCCAGACTGTCATTTTTTCATGTCTCTCATTTGTTCTTACCCATGGGCTGTTTGGTGTTCTAGGTTCCACTCCCATATTAAAAGTACTTTTAGCTTAGATATAGGATGTTTTAATATGATATAAAATAGCTGTCCCTTGTTAACAAAGGCCAAGACCTGTACCCTAGCTATTAATATTAGAACTAGAGGCTCACAAAGGATATTATTGGTCGCCAAATATATGGATTCCCCCAAGATGGCAAGAGGCAGCCCCAATCTCTGTGGCATTTCAATCTATTCACCAGCACCCGATGTAATCTAGAACGCAGTAGGGAAGTGAAGGGAGTTCGACATCCTTTCTCAGAGCAGTCAAGAAAGAAGAATGCCTCATGCCACCCTGTATCCCAGGAACCTTCTGCAATAATCCTGATGAGACACCACTGGAAATTGAGGTTTGGTAATGGTCTCCTAGTTAAAGTACTCTCTTCATTTTGTAGCATTTGACCAAAATCCCATATGGTCAGGCTTTTATGGCCCTATGCCCAAACCCTAACTTGTTTATACTCCTTACTCTCTACCCTGCAGTCCACCATCAGATCAGCTACCTCAAGCTCTTCTGTTTCCGTTGATCTGCCACCTTCTCGTGTTCTATCATATTCTCTACGTGCCCCCTTCTATCCCTGCTGTAAACAGGTTGCTGCCAAGATCCTATACATGCTTCCCTCTGTTCTTCCCGAGTCACTCATCTTCCTTTTGTTATTCTTTTGTGTTGTATCTAAAATATATCTTGAGAAGACTAGATGAATATTGCCTGACTCTATTTTTTATTTTTTTTTAAGATTTTACTTATTTATTTGACACCAGAGAGAATGAGAGAGAGAGAACACGAGCAAAAGCAGGGGGAGTGGTAGGCAGAGGGAAAGGGAAAGAAGCAGGCTTCCCATTGAGCAGAGGGCCCCATGTGGGGCTCAATCCCAGACCCTGGGATCATGATCTAACCCCAAAGCATATTTGCAATTGACTGGGCCACCCAGGGGCCCTGCCTGACTCTTTTGTGAGTTTTCTGCCCCATTCATTCCTGGGTTTATGGAATGAAAACTGGAGCCACTGGTCTGTGGTTGGTCTACCTTGGGACTGGGACTTTAATGAATATTCCCAAGAAGCTGCTGAAACTCCTTTTGTTTTGGGGAGACTCCTGTCTTCTCTGGCCTGACCTGGATTGCCTATCTTTACTTTTTTGTTGGTGGAAAGAAAACAAATGTCTGCTCATCTGTTTGAGCTCACAAGCTTTAGGACTGAGAATCTGTTTTATCTGCCCTCTGGGCTTTATTCCATCTTCAGTTTAGCCAGGGGCACCCACATTATTTGCCATCACCCTCTCCTTCATCTATTTCTGTACCACCATGGGTGCAGCATGTATAACCCACTCATAACTATCCTCTGTACCTTCAGCACCATTGGCTCCCGCTCCTCCTACCCTCTCTATCAAGGAGCAAAGAGCACCCCTCCCTGGACTTAAATTACCCACTTCAGATTTCTCCACAGGTGACCCAGGTAAAAGTTGACAATGAGGAAAAAATTGATTGACTTTCAGTAGACCCAGGTGCAAAATAATTGATATTTAAGCTTATTAAAATATGTTAGTTTAATTAAGATAGGCGTTCCCTCCAATTTATCAGCATTAAATATAATACTTTTATCGTAATAAAGTTCACAAAAGGTCAAATAAGCTCATGTTATCTCTGTTGCAATTTGTCAGCAAAAAAATGACTTAAAATAATGGTTAATTTTGTCTGTCTCAAAGTTTTCACGGTTATTTTTAAGAACAAGAAGTTTTGATAAATGAAAAGGTTTATATATAAAACTTTTAAATAGCTTTCAAAATCTTTGGTAACCTGAAACTTTGAAATTTTGCTAAATGATAAACTGAATTCATTGGATCTCTAAGTCTTTTCTAAGTAAGTATTAAAGCACTGCTTACTGAACATAGGTTTATCCACTTTGGCTTCTTGTTGCAGAGAAAGTGAGGATACTTGGGCTTGTTGGTAACCATGATTGCTTTATTAAAAGATTGTTCTATGTAAAAAATATGGTTTTTAGAAATTACAAAACATATTTATAAACTTGCCGATCTAAAGAATTCTGGTGTAACAAACAGTTCACAATCGATTAATACTTAATTTTCAAAAAAAAAAAAAAAAACAACTTAATTTTCACTGGTGACTAAGGTTTCTAAGAGTTAAAATTCAGCTAAGTGTATGTAATTAAGACTGCTGGAAATAAGAGAAGCCACTCTGCAAGAAAGATGTGTCTTTAATAAGAAAGATGGAAGGACGGGAACACATTTCATTGAGGGAAAAAGCAAATAGTTTTATCCTAAAATGAGATTGGTTATTTAAAGAGAAAAGGCTTAGGACAAAATCTGAATGAAGAAGAAAGTTATAGAAGGTTTGTGGAGGGAGATTTTTGGAAAAAAATTATGGTCAGGAATAAAATTGAAATCAATGGAAGTATAAAATTGAAATTTTGCTTTTTTCTTTGTTAAAAAGACAAAGTTTTCTTGAATTGTTGGTCTGCTCTTGATAAGAAAATGTAAACAAAGTGTTTTCTCTTTATTTGCTCAGAAAACCAAAGCTTCTAAATTTTGTCTTTATCAGGTCTCTGATTACCTAAGAGTGAAAATTTCTCAATGTTGGGGAAGCAGTTTTACTAACAACTATGTAACTTCCTGTAAAGCCCCTTATTTCCACCTCAGTTAAATATGAATATAAAATGTATAATGATCTGTAATCCTATTTAGGGATGTGCTTTAAAACTTCCTAAGGTTTTTATAATAAACTTCCCCAAGATTTAAATGGTAAAGGAAGTCTAATTAGCCTTATTGGGTATGTTAAGTTACATGGGAAACACTGTCAAACATATGATGATAAATCTTATTAGGTTATGTTCTATGGGTAAATGCTATAACTAGCCTAGAAAATATATGAAACCATTCTAAAGTTTTAATATGCTCTGTTAGGAGGTCATCATTTGACACTCTAATCATTAAAATGCTATGATTCACAACAATAAGATTTCCGTGTCAGATACATTATTATATTGAACTCTGTGATCTAGAACCATGTCCATTTCTGAGGTGTTTTTTTGTTATTTATAGTTATTGTGATGATACTTTTCCAAAGTATGGTTCATCTTCAAGGTGATTCAAAGAAAGGACTTTTGAGAAATATAGTTATTTTAGATCTTTAAAGATCACAAAACTAGGGATGCCTAGGTGGCTCAGCAGTTGGGCATCTGCCTTTGGCTCAGGGCATAATCCTGGAGTCCTGGGATCGAGTCCCACTTCAGACTCCCTGCATGGAGCCTGCTTATCCCTCTGTCTATAGCTCTGCCTTTCTCTATGTCTCTCATGAATAAATAAATAAAATCTTTAAAAAATCATTAAACTAAACTAATGGGAAAGCTGCATTCAAACAGAACAAAAAATTAATAACATAGGACTGAATGAATTGAGGAAAATGATAAAATATTCCTTTGTGAACAAATTGAATCATTTAACTTTTCTCCCTACCTAAACCCTCCAGATTTAAGAAAGGCTTCTCTTTCATGGCAATTTTAGTTATTTGCATAATGGATTCAAAATGAATCCATTCTCTTTGTAACAGGACACCACTAGAAACACAGGTTATATTACCAAGGCTTTGACTGGAGTATCATTTGAGAGAGACACGCATACAGTCAGGTATGACCAGACAGCTTTAAGGAGTTGAGGTTGACTTTATGCAGCCATTGATGCCCCCTTGGAAATGTTGGCAAAAACTTTGCTTACAAAGTTGCCAGTAGCCTGGCAGGTAAGGAGCCTCAGGATATTTTGGGGACCTTGAGAAGAGGACTTTGCCCAAGCCTACAGCTATTGTAGGCAAGTCTGATGACAACTATTTGACTTTCTTCTGGCCTCGAGACAATATTAAAAGTTTAATCTAGAGATTCCTTATAAAAAGTTCCAGCAAAGCAGATTTTAAAGGATCAATATGATTAATCACTATTCTTGCTAAGTTTATGTAAATAATTAGGCCAGGTTTGTTAAAACTGAATTTGTTTTAAAAATGAATTAGTCTTGATTTAGTTACCTCTGGAAATGAGAGTGAATTTAAAGAGAAAAACTATGTCTCATTTTTAAAAAAGATTTTATTTACTTATTTGAGAGACAGAGAGAGCACACATGAAAGAGAGTACAAACTTGGCAGGGGGGCAGGAGGCAGAAGGAGATGGAGAAGCAGACACCCCAATGAGCAGGGAGCCCTAAGTGGGGTTTGATCCCAGACCCTGGGACCATTACCTGAGACAAAGGCGGGTACTCAGCTGACTGAGCCACCCAGGTGCCCCAAGGAAAATTGTATTTCAATAAGACACCTTTGTTGATGTTAGATTCTAGCTTTTTTTGATTGTTTGTTTTAGTTTATTTATTTGACAGAGAGAGCACAAGCAGGGGGAGTGGCAGGCAGAGGGAAAAGAAGCCCCACATAAGGGCTGTATTGCAGGCCTAGGATCATGACCTGAGTTGAAGGCAGATGCTTAACTGACCGAGCCACTCAGGTGCCTGTTAGATTCTAATTCTAATTGTCTTTGAATATTGTTTACCTGAGATAGACAACGTGAGGTAAACTTCCAAGAAATTGCGATTAATTTTACATCTTACTAATAGAAAACCAGTTTGAGTTAAAATATTACCCAAGTTTCACAGGTTCTTGTCATTTAATACATTTACTTAGAGGAGATATATTTGTAGATTAAGGGATGATAGTTACCCGTCTTTCATTTAAAAATTTTCCCCACCATTCAATTTCATTTTATTTTATTTTATTTTATTTTTTATTTTATTTTTTTTTTCAATTTCATTTTAAAGTTATTTTCATACTGCTAACTTAGAGGGTCATCATCCAATCACTACATACATGTCTGTATTGGAAAATCATTTATTTTCTTTTTGTTTCATTTTTCTCCTGAGAATTGTACAAAAGCCAAACTAAAAGAAACAATCAGTAAGAAGTGAATTGAAAGGCCTGCGACCAAACTGAATGTAAAATCTCCTTTTTATAGTTCTTGCCAAGAGAATTTTTATATGCTGCTACTGAAACTTGAGGTTGAGGTGCAGACTTTTGTTTTCAGAGAATATTGTATCAAAGCCAGGCTGTGCTGGTGTTTAAAGGTTATTATACACCGCATGCCACCTTTGTCAGAGGAAATTCAGTCTGTTGGAATCAAATGACATAAGGAACCAAGATGATTAATTCCCATTGCCTCCTACTTCCCATTGGTAGAAGAGTTGAAGAACTCAATTTTTACCCTCTTTACACTATTTGATTAAATGATCTGACATTTATAAGAATCCTCTGATAACACCAGCTAACTATCACAGACACCATCATCAGGCAGTTTTCCAATCTTCTTTTGTTCACCAGCTAGAGCACATACAGATTTATTTATCTATTATGAAGAAAAAGAATTTGACCTGAAAAAAACTCATTTTTAAAAATTCAGTGGTTCATGAAGAGGTCTGAAATACATTCTTCTAAGTTTTTAAGGTATTACTTGAGAAGTGAAATAACAGATTTGATTGTTCCAAGCATAACTTGATGTATGAAGAAGGAGGCAGAGGAGGGGGAGGAGAAAGGGGAAGGAAGAGGAAAAGGAGGAGGAGGATTAAAAGATCTCGGGAAAGGGAGTTCTGAGCTTACTAGATTTCTCTAGCCATCACCATAGCTGTAACAGATTGACCTGGGAAGTTTTCAGCTTATCAAATGATCTCTCTCTGAAAATGCAGCAAGGTTAAAATAAAGATCTGCCTAACAGATTCTGTGGCTTAGTTCCAGCATGTGCAATGATGCAGTTCTGAAGTGTGGAGTACTTAATCATTAAGCCCTCTGGGGACAAACACAGTTCACATGATTCCCCACAGCATCCCATGATGTCCATTTAACCCTTTAAAAGCAAGGCTTCCCAAGCTAAAGGGAAATGCCTCTTCTACATTGTACTCACTGACTGGATGCTGCCATTTGTAATGGTGCTATTTGTATATTAAACTGCTTTGAGGAGTTTTGATACAGTGCTAAGCACCTACCACATTTACTAAGGAATGTACAGATGAGTAAGAGATCATCCCAAACATCAAGGAGGAATCGGAGGAGATTAAAATCACATTTTAAAAAAATGCACGAACAATGTCATGTGAACTATACAAAGAAAAAATAATGAAAATTTGATGGAACAATTATGTCATTCAAAATGCACCAGGAATTCCTTTACAGAGAATATGAAGTCTAAGATAATAATAGGAAATGTGTATACTTAAGACACAAAAGGTAAAAAGCCGAATATGTTCCTTGCAGAGAACAGACTGAGCAAAAATCAGGCAGGTGGAAAGCTTCAGAGCACATCTGACAAACTGCAAGTAGTACAATATGGTTAGATCACAGAAGAGTTGTGGGATTAAATTAAAAAATGGTTATAGGTGATTCACAGGTGGCCTTGATGTCAGAGTTGTGGTCGATATATGAAAGCTGCTGAAGAAGTTTGAAAAAAGGAGTGATGCAGCCAGAATTGTATTTAAAGATTTATGAGCAATGTATTTAGGATAGACCAAGTCGGGGAGAATAAAAAGCCAGGAGATTTATTGTGAGGTTTAGTAACAGTATTCACCCAATTAGTCTAATAGAAATGAAGCAGAGTTTTTGTCTCCTGTGACAATGCAGAGACTGTTGTTGTACAAATATGGAAAAGGACAAGCAACAAAGAAATTCTACAGGGGAAGGTGATAAGATTCTTGAACTTGTTGAATCTGACATGAAAGCAGGTACGGATGTCCAGGAAGTAGGAGAGAGGAAATAATAATAGAAGAGTCGAGAGAGAAGTCAGAAGTAATGACAATTTGGGAGTCATTGACCGAGGAGTGAAAATTGAAACCAACCAAGTAAATAAAAACTGTAAGGACAATAGTACAAATAAAAGCAATTGTTCATAATGTATCCAGGCCTACCCACAACCCAAAATAAATCCATAGACTTATGAGATTATTTAGGTATTTTTTCCTTTTTCACCTGAGAACTGTATGATTATATTTATTTTTGTGTCTGTTTGTTTAACATCTGTCTCTACAATGAGCCTATGTACCAGTCAGAAAAACAGAAACCACACTTGGTGTTTCAAACAGAAGAGATTTAATACATGAAATTGTGTTTTGGGATGGAAAGAATAAAAACGAAGTGGCTGATCTAATTTCTGTATGTCTTGTTCCCTTGCACAACACAAGAGACAGGACACTGCTGCCTAGGCTTTCTTTTCTTGGGGACATCCATGAATACTCCCTCAACTTTGTGAAAGTGTCTCACAAAAATGTACTTGCTTTTTCTTATTTCCTCAACTCTCCTTTTCACCTTTTAACTTCCTGCGGCCCTTAAACTAATCTTGCTTTTCCAGAGTCCTCAACACAAACTCTTTGTCAAGGTCAATTGCTCCTTCCTACTGAAATAATTCTCTTAGTCTCTGTCCTCTCTTTCTGACAAATTTCAAATTCAGTGTATAGGGCAGATGAAGGCATGTGTGTTGGCAACTGGAACATACTAGGCTGCTAGAGGACAATGATTAGGTAATGGACTTGGATTAAAACATCTTTTGAGCTTGGGAAACAAATTCCATTAATTACAGTTCAGTTTTTCAAGAGAAGTGCTCCCAGGCTGGTGGGAGCAAGAAGCAAGATTGTTCTTCCTTGTACAGCCATGTCTGCTGCTCTTATATGAGACAGATGGGCTCTGGCTCCCTTTCTGCTATCTCTGACACGGTGGCCTCTGCCTGCCAATGGGTATGTTCTCTCTGAAGTCTAATTTATTTATGGAAAGTTCTCCCTTTGGAACTAAATGAGAAATTCCTATTTCTCCTCAAAATCGTACTTGCCCACTTTCATATATACACTAATCTTTTGCCTTTATACATTAAGAATGCATTTCCCACTACCCACCTGAATTTATGTCACAGGCCATTTTATTCCTGCAATCCAAGTTGTTGCTGCAGTCAAGAGTAGTGAAGAAATCTCAATGTCTTTATGCTTTTGTTTTTTGTTTTTCCTACAAGAGAATATTGAACAATATACTGAAACATCTGACATTTGGTAACCCTGAACTTCATGTTACATGCATGACTCTGTATTTCTAACCAATAATTATTTTATACAAAAAAATGTGTCTTCCCGCATACTTCTGAAATTAATGCATTATAAAGTGATATAAACTTTGGTCATATGATGCAATAATGGAAGGAGATGTTGTAGGTTTGGGGATGAAGGCAAAAAAACCCACAGGAAACAAATAAGACAGGTGGAGAGAAGGAAGTGTGAACTGAAGAAATACATAAGAAAGATAAAAAAGAGAGATGATAGGAGGTATCAAAGAGAAGATAACTGAAGAAAAAAGTCCAGAGAGAAAAGGGAGAAAAAATTTGAGTAAAAGAAATTTCACCCAAAACCTACTTGGGCTCAGGCTTTTGGGCCTCATTTTTAAACCCTAACAATAGCCAAAGCTTACCTGATCATCAAACCCCTTGACACTCTGAATGTCATTTCTCAAGACTGCATCATTCATCAAAACTAAGTGGAGCAGGTAAGAAGGTAAAAATAACAAGGTGGCACCTGCCATGTCCACTGGGAGGAACAAGGTAGAGTGGGGCACCTGGCTGAAAAGAAAATTAACAACACATGTGGAAAACAAATAAAAAGAAAATAAAAAATTACCTAGGATCCTAACACATCATCAATTTAAAAGTTTTGGTGTCTGCGTCCATCTAAGTTTATACCTCTATGTGTATTTTTGATATAAATCATATTATACCTACTATTTGTCATTAACCTTTATCCTTAAAAATCTATTTTAAGCAAGTTTTCTATATAAGTAGGTGTAGGAGCATAATATTTCAATACATTAGCATACTGCCCAATTTAGGATAATTTCATTAAATATTTGTTGAATGGTTTAATTTTATAGCCATTTAAAATTCCTTAAACAGCATTATTTAACAAGGTAGATACTTCGGTTTAGTTTTTGTTACCCACTCAATTCTTCCATTGTTCTATATTCTCAGGAAAAAGACTGGGGTATTGTATTCTCTGGACCATCAATGGCTCTGTGGAGGTTAGGTTGTAAATGTCTGAGAATATCGATTTGCACTATTATGCTATTTTTTTTTTTTTGGTGTGTATACATAGTAACAGGGTCACTATTTTTTTTTTTTTGAGATTCTTTATAATTATCCCTTTGAATGATTTTTTTTTCACACAGCCCAAATTGGCTGGAAATATTCTCTGTCTGCAGGTTTTTATTTTTTACATTTGTATGGCTAGTTTTTATAGCTCACATATATGTGCTATCTTCTAGGATAGAATATTCCGAACTGAAGGAAATAATTACTTAGATTGTTTATTAAATATAAATACTAGCCTCCCTTTCTTCTAAAAATTATGATACTGTAACTCCGGTTGTTGTCCAAGAATTAGCATATTTAAGAAACTCTCTAGGCAGGTTTAGGTTTGTTACAGGTCTTTATCATTACCATCGCCCATGTGGTAATTGTGCAGTTTGGAGGCAGCAGTTTGGTAGAGGGGAGTAACATGATGTTTTGAACTTCTCAGAGCAAAGTCTAGTGTTGGCCATTTTTTTCTGACATTTTCAGGCTGAGAGTTACAATCACACTCTAGTTGCTTTTAAATATCAGTTTTAAGAATGAGCATAAACACAAGATGTCATAAAGGGCAACATTTGCTATTGGATGCCTTAGGAATTCTTTATTTATGAAGCAAAATTTTTAAAAATGGAAATTTTCTTTTGATTCTTTGATGGATCCAGTTATCTTTTCCACCAGTGGCAAATGTTTTTTTTTTTGTTTGTTTGTTTTGTCTCAGGGAAAGAGAGATAGAAAACATAATTAAATATATGACTTTTATATTTCTTAGGCTTAACATCCAAGGTTACACAATTGATTGGAAACTATATATATTCTATCAGATACAAGGCATCCTCATCCCTAACCCTAGACTAGATAAAAATTACATGGTCTGGAGGAAGAGAGAGAAAGTAATAACAGAACACAGTTGATTAAATACTTGTAGATGAACCTGAGAATAAACTGTGGTCTCTTCATTAATATCCTGCTGGGAAGTGGTGGGAAATAGAAAACTCAGATAAATGTAGGATACCTCGAAATTAGAGGGACTAGTTGCTCATCTTCTCTGTGGAGTTCCTGGTAGCCACTGTATGGAAAAGATGGCAATGTTGGCAGGGAGGCTTGGTATAGCTTCAAAGTTCCAGTGTTTTTCTCCTGTGGTTCAAGAGTGGCAAGAAGTAGCTAAAAAAGAGTGAGAAACATGGTGATGACTTGTCAGAGCATGCAGTGTGCCGTAATTACCTGCATAGAACAACGATGATAAGGCAGCTGAAAGTGAGGCTGTTTCAGTGTATACATCTTAGATGAATAATGACCATAAATGAAGCTAGGGACTTCCTCCCTTAACAACCCACCAAACCAATGCTGCAACCCTCTATAAGCCCCTACAAATGTAGTCATATCCTTGAACAGAAGGAAGAAAGGCCTTTAAATAAATGAAATTTTCCTGAATTATCTGTAGTAAATTTTTCCCAATGGGAAGAATGGGAGATTTAAATATAAAAAATGTTCCATTATAGAGACATCAGGGAAAGTTATATTTCTCCAAACTGCCAAAACTATAGTTAGTTATCATATTAAGTTCTCCTGGGTAGATAACAGGTGTTCCTACATACTAAAGAAAATTGAAAGGAGAGTGAAGGAGAGAATTGCAGATTAGAATAAAGACTTTTATGTTTTGAACTGGCCAATTCTTTCTGTGGAGCTTACCACCTTTTAAACTTGGAAAAGGAAGAGTTTATGTGGAACGAGACACCCAGGTAATTCTGAGTTTCTAGGATATACTCCCTCAAGCTACCATACTGCTATTTCCTAAGACTGAAGTGATATTTAAAAGTAAATAAATGTTAATGAGCAAACAAGTGTCGGATATTGTGTGTATTACATTTTGCTGGATGCAAATCAGAAGTTTTATTTACTCATTTACATATTTTGATTTAAGAACATACCAAATACAATGCAGTAAACCAATACAGAGTCCAACAGAAGTGTGCAGAAGGTGAGGTTACCCTCCTCTAATGCGGTCTTTGTCCTTGGTCCTGGGAGAGGGATTAAGGATAGAAGGGATCTGCTAATATGCAAATACGTTCTGAGAAAAGTAATCCATTGTGCCATTGTTAGCTCAGTTTAACTGCCCAATTTGGTAGGTAATTCTATTCTAGGAAATGACTTACATGCATATTTGTTTACATCAGTAAAAGGGAACATTTTAAAGCACTCACTATTTTCAGGTAGAGCAAGTCAAAGACACGTGCTATGGCAAAAAAAAAAAAAAAAATCTGTCACATTGTTAAAGGACTCTGGGGTTTCTGGGATTTGAGGATGGGGAAAGGATGAGCACGTTTGGTGTAATGGTCCAGGTAAAAAAATGGCATAAAATGGGCGAAGACGGGGCAGCCCCGGTGGCCCAGCGGTTTAGCACCGCCTTCAGCCCGGGGTGTGATCCTGGAGACCTGGGATCGAGTTCTACGTCAGGCTTCCTGCATGGAGCCCACTTCTCCCTCTGCCTGTGTCTCTGCCCCTCTCTGTGTGTCTCTCATGAATAAATAAATAAAATCTTTAAAAAAAATGGGCAAAGACAAAGAACGAAAAGCAAGTTACTCAAGATATTCAATCTGGCTAAAAGTGTATGTAGGTGCTGTATATGTCTATCAAAAAAATAACTGAGTGTGAGAATGTCTAAAATAGAATGTTTTAGGTCTGATGTGCTCCTCCTGTTATCTATCTATCTATCTACCATCTGTCTATCTGCCATCTTCTTACTTCCCTCCTTTCCTCCCTGTCATGGTCATCTCTTCTTCTCCCCCTGCCCCTTCTTCGCCTCCTTTTCTCCCTCCCTCTCCTTTTCTCTCTCTCTCTTTCCTATATCTCTTTCCCTGACAGTTTTGGTTTGTTGGCAGTTGCTATTTTTAATAGTTATTCTGTTTTCTTAAAAGTATATCTTGAATGCCTTTCTCTTTCTCTGTCTTAATTTTTGGATGCTTATTTTCATTTTATTTGTTTTGACTTTCTCTTTTCTATATTGGAGGATCTTTATGCAGCAAGCTATTTTGAGCTAGACTAGAAGCCTTGTACATACAACTTTGTGTACATGTGAGAGTATTCATGTAGGTCAACTTCTTAGTGGGGAGAAGGTTTCCAAGGACAGGGACAGTTTAGATTTTTACACACATAGCTGACTGCTTCCATAAACAATTTATTCTCCTACTGAAACTTTATGCCCTCATGGAGGGACATACTTATGTGGGATTTCAGAACCCAAGCAGAATGAAAATGGTATCATATAATTTAGAACCTAGAACAGGGTGTCAGAGCTTTAACATGCAACTACATAGAAAACGGGATTGCAGTTCAAACAGACATAGGCTACATATAGAGGATTAATCACATATATAAGTATATTAAATAATATTGTAGATATGTTTCTCACTGCCAGCAATGGTAGTTATAAATATGGAAGGGAAGAAAATCTCAGAATAAACACTGTGGTGTTGGATTCAAATTAGAGATGAACTCAGGGTTTTTCAATAGAGGGGTCATGGATGGATGGATAGATAGATAATAAATGAATGGATATGTAAATCAAAACATAGATTCCCAAATGCAAGTCACTGTGGTCTTGAGAAACAACCGCTAAGCTAAAGCAATGAATCCAGCTAGTACACAGATACTTGTTTCCGTGTATGGTTTTCTATAAAGAAAAGAAAAGAGGGATCCCTGGGTGGCGCAGCGGTTTGGCACCTGCCTTTGGCCCAGGGCGCGATCCTGGAGACCCGGGATCGAATCCCACGTCGGGCTCCCGGTGAATGGAGCCTGCTTCTCCCTCTGCCTGTGTCTCTGCCTCTCTCTCTCTCTCTCTCTGTGACTATCATAAATAAATTAAAAAAAAAATTAAAAAAAAAAGAAAAGGTACATTGCAGAAGTAGCTGCTATCAGAGCTGGAGAAGGGAAAATATGAGCCTAGAATATCTATAGAACTTGCAAAAATGCTTTAAAACTGATGAAATATCTCAAAAGAATAGAAAAAAATAGGTTAGATTAGCTCCCGCTGACCAAATCTGCATCATTTGAGTATCAAATAAATAATGACAGTATAGATTATAATCCAACAAATAAATTAGAGAACCAAAAAATAACAATAAATGAATGATTTGAAATTTTTCTTTAAGGAATGGGATATTCATGTAGTTTCCAAAACACCTTCTCAAAATGCCCATAATCACAAAGGGGGAAGGAGTTACCTTATAGTTGACAAGACTGGAAGACACCATGTTAAATTATTAAACACTATAAACAATGGGACAAATGGAAATACTCTGCTATTTGCTAGCATGCTATGAGAAGCAAACAGCATCCCTTCCATGATATTCCTGCCAAAGATGCAGCTCTGAATCTAGTCATAAGGCAGTATCAGACACACCAAACTTGAGAAATATTCTAAAAAAGAAGGTCTGCGATCTATAAAAATACCAATTTTATCAAATTTAAGGAACTATTCCAGACTAAAAGAGATGAGAGAGACATTATAACTAAGTGTAACATGTAATTCTCATCAGATACTTTGCTGTAAGAGATATTTTTGGGGACAACTGCAAAGACCTGAGTATGTCTGACAATTAGGTAACAGCAACATACCAGGATAAATCAGGTTCTGATGATTTTCTTGTGGTTGTAAAAAGAATGTCCACTACAGCAGCTCAGGATGGTAGACCAGAAAGCACAAAAAAAAAAAAAAAAAATATATATATATATATATATATACTGTGCTTCCAATTTTTCCATTAACTCATGATTCTTTTAGAGAAAAAGAGGCTATTGAAAACCATACTTATTTAAAAACAAATACCAATCAAAGGAGCAAGAAAAAGGGGGCCAATATTTCATGACTTTAATAGTTGTAGGTCACTTCTATGAGTTCTTGCTATATTCAGTACACACTGCAAACCCCTTCTCGGGTCTCACCTTCATCCACAACAGGGTTAAAATCACATGGAGCTTTCATTTTCTTATTTCCCAGGATTTGTATTAGAGAATGTCTTCGTGTTCCAAAAAAAAAAAAAGGCAGAATCTGAACACGAAGGCATTCTCTAACAGGAGAGGAAAAAGCTTTTGAAGTGATCTCTTCTGCAAGTTTTACGTTCATTGCCATCCCGTAGCTTTCCCCAAATGCCCATAAGCCAGAAATTTCGTGTGTTATTTCTGTAATTTGGTAGTTTTCATTCAAATTACGCATTAAAAATGAATATCCTTCTTAAAACAATTGGCATGATTAATTACCTACTAAATTTTTCATTTTACAAAAGGCAGTGCTTTGTGCCGTACACTTACACGGTTAAGGGACTTTTGAGTCAGAAAGACACATTTCCGTTAAGTCGGGAATCAAGCTAAAAATTCCCTTAATATCCCCCTCACACTTCAGATTCACTGTTTCCCCCCCTTGCCCAAGATTTTATGTCAAAATCTGCATTTCCTCCACTACATTTTCAAGAAATCAAATCTAGAAAATGAATCAATACCACTCACAACGAAGAAATGTGTCGATAAGAATAACACAAAATAAGACATAAGACATGCTCATTCATTCTGCGGGCAGATCTTAACACACATCTTAAAAGCCACCGTTTCCACAAATGTTTAAATAAACGTTGATTCTGACGAACCGTCTAAGATGAATATATTTTGCATTTTAGTCTGTAAACGGATCCAAAATATCTGATTAAAAAAAAAACAAAAAAACAACGCACTACACGAATACAAATACTGAAGCAGGTGTTTCTGTTGCCAAACGTGGAAATGGTGTTTTCATCTTCACAGGTCCTCGTTCAAACGTGCCTGCGTGTTGATACGGAAAATAACCTGGAAAAAACCCCGCGAAAACCTGCACGTTTTCATCAGAAGGCGACCTCGTCCGCGGGGTCCCGCGGAACCACCGGGATGGCGGCCTGTTGGTGCCGGCGGCCTCCGTCCCCCCGCTGGGCCTCCCTCCAAGATGGCGCCTCTCAGTAGGACGAGCACGTGGAGGCCGCAGGCTGCGCAGCGACCCGCCAGGGCCCAGGGGTGGTAAGGCTGCCCACTTCCGGCACCGCCCTTTCTGCTTCCGGGGGACCCCCTCCGCACGCCGCCCCTGCGGGTGGCGACCAGGTCACAGCAGGCAGAGAGCGGGATGGGGGCGGAGCCTAAGTTCCCAGGATGCCTTGCGGCCCCTCAGCGGGATCCTGAGGGAGGCGGTGGCGTCCGCCTCAGGGCCGCCCTGGTGGCCTTGGGGCCGCTCCAGGGCCTGACAGCCCTGCGTGGGGGGACGGGGGCTGAATGCTCACCCCGACTCTGGGCTGGGGTCTCCCGGTCCTGACGGAGCCTCAGGGCACAGCCCGCGGGATGGGCTCCTCCCCCCGGGCGGCCACGCCTGGGAGCATCATGGCGGCCTCCCCGCTGCGCTCTTCCCGCCGCCTGTTGGGACTGCGCTCCTGGGCTGCTGATGCGGGCGGCAGTGGTGCCCCGCGGGTTTCAGCGGATTCGGTAGTCAGCTCGCAATGCAAGTGCTTCCCTACTTTCCTATCCCTGAAGTTATTTGCTTTTCTTTCTTTTTTTTTTTTTGATTTTATTGATTTATTCATGAGAGACCCGGAGAGAAGCAGGCTCCCCGGCCCGAGCCTGATGCAGGACTTGATCCCAGGACCCCGGGGTCCCCACCACCGGAGCCCAAGGCAGATGCTCAACCACCGAGCCACTCCGGCGGCCTCGTCATCCCGTCTTACCTCAGGATTTCACTTTGTTTCCTAAAGGAGACGATTTGTTCGTTGCTGCTTACTGCCTCGTCCAACACCGGCGAACGAATGTGTGGGCCAAGGAATGAGAAAGTACGAGAAAGGAAGGCCGGGTCTTGGTATCCCGCCTCCTGACGGAAGAGCCTGTTTCCCTCCTTGGGTTGACTCTGATTTGCTGTGTAGTAAGTGAGTAAACTGGGTTGTTGTTGTTGTTGTTGTTGGGTTTTTTTGATGTGTGTTTAAAGCATTTTACCTTTGTAAATTATTTTTCTTAAAGAAGATATTACTGTTTTTTTTTTAATTTACTCTTTTTTTTGTTTTAAAGATTTTATTTATTCATGAGAGACACAGAGAGAGAGAGAGAGGGGCAGAGACACAGGCAGAGGGAGAAGCAGGCTCCATGCAGGGAGCCCAACGTGGGAGTCGACCCCCGGGTCTCCAGGATCACACCCTGGGCCGAAGGCAGGCGCTAAACCGCTGAGCCACCCGGGCTGCCCATCATTTACTCTCTTGGCATAGGAAGTTGATATTTCACATCAGTCAAACACGTTTGCTAAATGTTTAAGGTCACACCAATCCCCGTGGATGTAACTCAATGGCACTTACATGTTAATTATATGTGCTAAATGGTGGAGTCATTCTTGGGCATTTTTCCCCTTTTAATAGGATAATTTGATTACAAGGAGGACAAAGCCACACAAAACAAAGTACTGCAAACTAGATGGCTTAAACAACAGAAATGTGTTGTCTCACAGTTCCGAGCCCAGAAGTCTGAAATCCAGGTGCTGGCAGGACATGCTCCCTCTGAAGGCTCCAAGGGAGGATCCTGCCTGGCCTCTTTCTACCTTCCAGAAGTTACTAGCAATCTCTGTTGTCTCTTGTGTTTAGATTCATCACCTCCATCTGTGCCTCTACTTAGTCACATGATGTTCTCCTTGTGTGTGTGTTTTCTCTCTGTGCATGTCTCTGTTCAAATTTTCCTCCTCTTATATATGGATACCAGTCAATGGATTTAGGCCCACCCTAAGTTAGTGGGACCTCTTTTTAACTTGATTACATGTTTCCACATAAGATCCAATTTCCAAATCAAGGTGACCCTCTAAGGTTCCAGGTTGACATACATTTTGGGGGGGTCAGGGGCACCATTCAACCCAATAAAGATGGTAAATATTTCTTCCATATTTCAGTTGTAATTATTATGTAATAAAAGTATATGAGCAAAGATATATAGACATACATATATAATGGAAATAATAGATAATGAATGTATAATGAAAGTGAAGCATTCTCCTTAAAATTTATATTAAAGCCTTTCTTAAGCTATATTTATAGTTTCTGAGGATGTCTCATGAATGTATGTGGTATAATGGAATAAGCCCAGATGTGATCAGGGACAAAGTTGCAAAATTACTTTGTGAGGTTAGGAAAGTTACTAAACATCTCCCATACTGTTTAATCATCTGTTTGTATTACAGAAATCACTGGACAACTTCAAGCAAAAATCTAAGTAGATCATCATCGACTTTTAAATTCTTAGGTTAGCTTTCTTTTGTATCCAATTTTATGAATTAGATACACAATACATACCTGTAATGTATTTATTACTCTCCTTAAAGTAGGAATATATTTTTTCAGATGATTAATTTATGGCTAATTATAAAAATCTAATTTCTGTATTATGACTCTATTAATGCTGCTCCAATAAGAGCAGCTAATTCAGGCCTTATTTAAAAACAAATTTAATACAGAGTTCAGGTATGACATGTTCAGAAGAGTGTTAGAACTACACTGCGATTTGCTAGCCACATGATCTTAGACAACGTGAGGCCTCTATGTGAGCTCCATTTTCTTCTGTGTAAAATGGTGGTAATAATAATAACCATTCTATTGAGTTGTGAGGTGGTACGGATTAGAATGCTCACGGGAAGGTAGATAGCACATATAACAGAGGATTGTTACTTGGGGACATTATGACTCCTTCAAGGGTGTCCTCAATTAGAGAACAGGTTAGAATAATAAGATCTTTTATATACAATATAATACATACAACATTATCTCAGACCCCCCTGCAGCTTGGGTTCCACATAGGATTTAAATTCAACCAACCAAGGGCATTTATCTGAAATTTGAAAGATAGATTTGAGGTGATATCACACTCTTATGTTTTCTCCTAGTAAACAGGGTCTTAAGTGTGTATGTGTGCATTGTTAGGATCACTAGCTTATTGAGTGACTACTTAAACTATTTGCCGGGTTCTGGTAGCTTGCTAGATGTTGGTACATCTCTCTCATATGGTGACAGGACTGTTCAGATATCGGGTAACAAATGACAGAGAAACACAGAGTTCTTTGGGAGCACAGAGAAGAAATAGCAAATTTTTAAAATTGCAATTTAAAAAAAATCAATAAGCCATGTCCTCAAAATCAAATAAACTCATTTTGGGACACCAACAAAAACAAAGTAACACATATGTGTTCAAAACTATAAAATTAACTCCAAAATCTAATGCCATTTATTAAAAAGAAAAAAAATGTTTTAGAAATAGTCAATAAGCTAATTTTGTTATTAACATTAATGATTTTCAGGTTATACAATTAAGATCTCTAAATCTGGCAATAGCAGTCATTTTGAGGTAGCTATAGTTCATTTGCAAGTAGATTAAATAATGAAAATGAATTTTAACATATTATTAAACTGCCTTATACCCATTTTAAAATCCTCAGCCCAGGGATCCCTGGGTGGCGCAGCAGTTTAACGCCTGCCTTTGGCCCAGGGCGCGATCCTGGAGACCTGGGATCGAATCCCACGTCAGGCTCCTGGTGCATGGAGCCTGCTTCTCCCTCTGCCTGTGTCTCTGCCTCTCTCTCTATCTCTCACTGTGTGCCTATCATAAATAAATAAATAAAAAAAAAATAAAATCCTCAGCCCAAATGATTAGCTATAGTCTACTTATACAATTACTGTATTTTTTCATTTTATAAGTGAAAAAATATATAAGCAAAAAAAAGTACATTTATTAATGGACAAAGTGAACAGATAATGATGGAAAGATACAGTTTGAATATTTCTACTGTAATATTATTATCCAGATGTTTGTAGATATATAAAATAGGCCATGTTAGTATACTAGGAATAACTTACATCTATTGAGTTATTATGTGTCAGTATGTGTGATAGGTCTTATTTACTATAAACATGAAAGCATAGCAATTATGTAGTTAATTCCCGAGGAAGAGTTCAATTTCCTCAAATGTAATACTAGATCTTCTTATGGAGATCTTTTGGGAAAAACAAAAAAAAAACCCAAAAAAGTTGTTATCTGAGCTCACACCGTGGGTAACTGATGGATGATTTGAAGACTGCCAGTACAGAGTTTGAGTTCTAAGTCAATCATTAAAATGCCAAGGTAACACGGTGTAACACAGTGATACTGATTGAAAATATGTAAGCAAACTAGACATATATTGAGTTGAAAACCATATATTGGCAATCAGCATCCATTGCCACCTACTTTTGTAGTCTCTGTAGGTCTCACAGTTCTAAGAGCTTAAATCTGTATTTTCCAGACTCCCTGGTCATGACAGTGGTAAATCAGATTTAGTTTCTGCCAGTAAGATGCACTTACATTAGCTTTGGAAAGCAGAGGAAGTACAGAGGACCTTTCTCTGGCAGCAGTGGAGATTTGCGTACTCCAATAGATAGAAGTTTTTGTAGAGAAGGATCATAGGTACCACTACCTGGTTACATCCAGGCCTTGAGACAGCCAAAACAGTAATTTCTTGTATCTTCCTGACCACTGGTGGGGGGAGGGCGGGGGGGGGGGGGCAGCAGCTACTTCCTGGCCTCTGGACTGGATGTACCATGATACAATTTATTATCTATATACTTCTACTTTCTCAGCCCTTCTGATGATCATCAACCCTAATTTCATATATCTCTTACTGTTCAAAACACTTGGAGTATCTTTTTCTTTTCTGTATTGAACCCTTAATGGTACATATACATTTTGACAAATATTTAAATGATCGTTAGATCTGACTAAATATTTTAGCATCATGTACTCCTATCATCATGACTCTCCCCTCTGATATATTTGTGCTAACATATTTAAATCTTATTCAATATCAGAATTTTACTATTTAATTTATAGTTCCCCAAGTATAAGAAAAATATAGTAAAATTATAACTGTGAGGTTCAAATTGACTGTAAAAATTAATGCTCATAGCATAATTCACTAATACCTGTTGACAATCATAACTTCCAAGGGTAATTCTCAGCAACCCAAAAATAATTCAGAAAGGCAGTTTTCTCTTCTCAGTTCTCAAGGGTGAATGACCTACAACATTTAATATATGATTGCATATTAAGTTCTGGTAATATACTAAGTGAGTTTTAGGGTTACTAAGATGTGATATTCATAAATCAGTTTTTTAAAAAGTCTGTATGTTATGGAAAAGGCTGATTACATGCAATACTTATAAATATCAGATATTACCCAAATGATCAGTTTGTCATATCGGACTCACTTTCAGACTCAGAGATCTCAGCCAGTGTCACCCTTTACTAATAATTTCAAGGTTGTAGGTTGTGAGGGACAAGAGAAGCAGGGTGGAGTTTTGGACATCCAATCTAACCCTTCGTTCAGCTCTTAAATTTTTCTGTGACTTGATATGGCTCAGGTAAGAAACACGTTTTCTAAATGAGAAGCACAATCCCTTCACACACATTTTATTTATTTATTTATTTATTTATTTATTTATTTATTTATTTATTTGGAAAGAGAGTTTAGGAGAGTGCAAGCAGTGGGGGAAAGGAAGAGGGAGAGGGAGAGGGAGAATCTCAAGCAGGCTGCAAACCCAGCACATAGCCAGACTTGGGGCTTGACCTCACAACCCTGAGATCATGACCTGAGTCAAATTCAAGAGTCAGACATTTAACTGACTGAGCTACCCAGGTGCCCCCAAACACCCTTACTTTGATAGATGCATGGTATATGAGGGCGTTTTCTAGAGAGCCATGCACCTTGAACCCCTGTTAGTAATATATACATATTTTTAAGAAAATTCCAGGAGGTCCATCCCTGACGTCTTCAAGGAAATTAAACAGTCTCCTACCACCCTTTCTCTGTTGGTATCCTCTCCCTGCACTGGGTTAATCTTTCATTGTGTAGAGATATAAATTTTTAAAGTTGTAGCCTATTATTAAATAACTGAATTTTAAGATATATGTGTCTTGTATGCCATCTTTTAAATATGAATGATTCATATCAGTCTTATTGAAACAGATGTAAACTTGATTTCCCAAAATATACTGATAGTGATCTTTTCTTACAGGGCATAGAAGTAAAGCTACTTAAATTATATTGTATAGGTTATCAAACTAAATAAAATTAAAACATCTACCATATTTTTTTCATCTACCATATTTTATATGCATGTGAATATTCAAAGTCTTCTCTTATCACATAATAAAGAGATGTTTCATGTCTGTGCCTTTCCAGTTACTGATTATTACCTTTTATTTTTCCCTATGTAAGATGGTTTAGTCATTGATCTGAAGCTTCTTTGGCATTGTAACTTAAATTGGCTGCAGCTAGTTCTTGATAGTGATACCTTTTGATACATTACAGGAAATAATACATTGGAAAGCATACTAGTTCAGCTTTCTTGAGTGGGGGGATGATTTTTTTTCCCCTGTAAAAATGTGCTTAAAGATGCTGTTTTAGGAAGAAAGCTGTGGTGAAGCTCTACTTTAAAATTTTTTTGAGACTTATTAATGCTATTTTCTCACACAATAACTGCTGGTGCAGATATACTAAGACTCTCATTGAGTTTAATTGGCTTCATTTATTTATTTATTATAAAGAGTGTACACTTTCATGATAGCAGGGTGAGCTTCTATGCAATGAACATTAACTCTTATCTTTAGACAAATTTGTCTACATTTCTGTCTGCTAGGTGTGACAGGTAATTAGTGAATAAAACATTCTAATTTATTTGGACAAATATCCACTTTTAATATCCTATTTTTTAAGGTAGAAAAACAAAACAACACACACAGAGACACCCACAACTAAATGATAAGTGGACCTGTAAAATGTTTTTCCCCCCTTTCTTTTTAGCTGATAAATAATTGACCTTATAGGATTTCTTCTGAAAGTTGTATTTTTTTTCCTGTGTTATGTTGTTTTCAAAAATGGGTTAGAATTCCATCTTTTTGGCAATCTTCATTTTTAAACATCACAAAGGAAAAAAAAAATCCATTGCCTTGAAAGGTTATGCAAGCCTTAGAGCTCACTGCTGTGTCCTGCAGGAGTTGCCTTTTTTGTATGTTTTCTTTGGACTTCATAGCATGGAACTAACTAGCCTCTAACCAAACTTTAATTAGATGTCTTACAAACTTTGTGAGCAGTTTTATTCAGTTAATTTATGTGAATCTCTAAATATTCACAAGTCCATGGTTTTCTTAATTGTGTTTAAAAATTTCAAACACATTGAAATAGGTCTTAGCAAACTGCTTGCAATTTTGGCCTGTAGCAATACCAAGTTTGTGTCCTTATAGTCTCCACATCTCTAAAGGTATCCCATTATTTTCATCCTTTAATCATTTTATTTACAAAATTATATGAATTTGCAGCCAATATTAAAATCTATTCATTAAGATTCTTTTGCTAATGTTTATTTCATGATTATTTTAATATATTGCTTAATTTAATTGCCTTTTTTTAAAAAAAGCATGTAAGAATTATACTTTTCTTCTGTAACATCTAAGTCATGTTTCAGTGTTATGTTAGTTTTATAAATGTAATTGGAAAGATTTCATTAGGCTTTACATTGTACTTTTTGTCATGTAATTTATGCTATCAGCATAATAGTAATAATAATAAAATGCTATCAGCAATTAGGCCAACTCAGTGTAATGCTTTAACTACTGGACCAATGATACCTGAATATGTACTATTTATTCACAGAATTCCTTTATCAAACCTTTTATCAAAATTAAGGGCTTGAAAAAAAATGTCTGGGTTATACTGTATTTTCAATGATATAAAAGTTGTAGGGTATGGCCTTTGATTACATGCATTACCAGAAGTCAGAATATAGTTCACATCTAATATATAATAACCCTTGAATGACATTTTTAAAGGAAAGAGTAATCTTGAAGAATCTTGCTGATGTGATTACCATTTTAACTTCATTGCTTGAAAAAAATTCATTTCATAAGATGCCTTTCTATACAGGTGAAAATGTCAGGTAAATGTCATTTTAAGCAGCTACCTAAGCAGTAATGATATCTTCTTATTTTGAACTATAAATTAAAAAAGAGTCTCTCTTTCTTCCTGACTATTAAAAGTTAAATAAGCTTTACCAAAAAGTTTCAGCATCACATTTATTATTTTTAGCGAGAATATGGAGTATGTTCTTTCTAGCAATGATTCCAAGCAATTATATCACGACACTTTAATTGTGTTCCTCACTCAACACCTAACATATGTACTTGTACAAGGAGTATTTTTGGTTCACAGTGACTATTCATATCAGCCAAGCTACAAACACTCCACTTTACATGAGTCTTTGGGCTTAAGTAGAAATTACTATGGATATGATTTGAATCTTAGTTTTACGTGATGTTGATTATAAATGGTTATGTATAAGATTGAGAATTAATATTATGTCTGTAATTTGATTCATTGAAAAGTTGGTAGGTTTTATATTAAAAGTTTTTTGAAATTCCATATCTGGAGCATAATAGTCTGTTGAGAGTGCTCAAGACATCCTTCACTTGAGGGCTATGCTTTTGAGGGATATAATTTGAAGAAAAAAAAGTATAATTAGAAGTATAAATACTATTACAGGTGTATATTACTTAAAAACAAATTATTTATAGTCCAGAATTCATTAAAAAAATATTTTTAAAGCTAACTCAGTGCAACTAACTCATAGGAGCTTGGGATCATTTCATGAAGGGACTTACACACAAGTGTGTTATAGAAAAATATATTGATATTTAAGATACTGGTATTGGAAAGCTTAAAATAATCACAGGTATTTGTATAAGAAGGAAGGAAAATATAAAACAGTTAAGAAATTTTGGCTAAAATATGAAAAAATGTTTTTGCAAATACAGTGTAGTATCTTAAATATACAGAAAATATGAATATACAGGGGAAGAAGAGACTCATTTATTAAATGTTTATAATATACCTGGCATTAGTGCAGAGCACTTTGTTGTACGTTGTTTTATCTTCCTAATGAAATGATCAATGAAGTAATATTAATATTTTTTCATATGAAAATAACAGAGACTCATAGAAGTTAAATAACTTATTCAAGATCATATCACAGTAAGTAGCGAATGTGGGCTTAGAACCAGGTGTTTTCTGACCAGAAAGCACTTTGTTTCTTGGAGAGTTCTAAACATCAGCTGAGTGTTTACTGAATAACCAAATCCCTGATTGTGTTCGATATTATCTCATGTTTGCTTTCCTACTCATCTTCAAACCTTTGATTTTGGCTAGAGCTCTATCATATTCCATCGATTTCTCACCAAATGAGACATTCTTTTTTTTTTTTTTAAGATTTTATTTATTTATTCATGAGAGAGAGAGAGAGAAAGAGGCAGAGACACAGGCAGAGGGAGAGGGAGAGAAGCAGGCTCCATGCAGGGAGCCTGACATGGGACTCGATCTCGGGTCTCAAGGATCACACCCCAGACAGAAGGCAGCACCAAACCACTGGGCCACCGGGGCTTCCCAAGAGATATTCTTTTCAATGAGAAGGACAACCAAAAGTTATGGCCTCATAAGGAACATCCCAAAACTTTCTAGAGATCAGACTTTTAGACCTTAGTGAGTTTGCTGCCATATTGAATCACCTTGGCTTAAGGATACTTAGTGGGGCTGAGTATCCTTATTTTATCACTTGCATGTTAGATTTTTCAGTGTTAAAAACCACTGGTTTAGAAAATGTTAAATTTTTTCTTCTGTCAGTTGCTTTATTTATCAACTTATTAGATTTTAATTATTTGTATGTGATTGGGCACGTGGCCATCCTTGGAAATGCTAAGTAATCACTGTTCTTCTGGCCCCACCATTGTTAATGATGACTCTGCCTTCTTTGTCTGTAAATTCCTTTTTACTGCATTTACCCTTCACCACATTACAAGCTCCATTAGAGCCTTATCTTTATTCCCACATCAACCTCAAACTATGGTTTTAACTCCTTCCCCTTGTCTGTTTGAATTGCATATTATTTCCATTTACCCTTTCTTGATGCAATTTATCTCTTTAAAATTTCAGATTTCCTTTATCAAGAGCTTCATTTTGAAATGGATCTAACCTTGAGTACCTCCTCATCACTTTCCTATATTACTCCATCTGACCAGAGAGGCATATTTACAGGAGGTAAGAAGATACTTCTACACCTCCATGCTAATTATTTTCAATAATAAAACCACTTAGTTTATATTACTGCCTCTAGGAAACTATTTGCAAACCTGGGAATAAAGGAATATATCAATTTTCCCAGATTCTAATTGAATGACTAGATTCTCTTTCATATCCTTTTTTTTTTTTTTAAGATTTTATTTATTTATTCGTGAAAGACACAGAGAGAGGCAGAGATAGAGGCAGAGGGAGAAGCAGGCTCCCTGTGGGGATACTGGGGCGGGTGTTGCCGGGATCATGCCCTGAGCCAAAGGCAGATGCTCAACCACTGAGTCACCCATGTGCCCCTGTTTCATATTCTTTAAAAGGTAAAATTTTAGTTTGCCAGGAAATCAGCCTTTTGAGGTGTGAATTGTCCCTTTATGTTTTATTGGATTTCATATTCCTTTATATTTATATTATAAAACATTGAATTACAATCAAGCAAATTAAGTTTACCTATATTGATAATTGATGAGATTTTTCATTGTATCTGTTTTGTTATGTATATTAAGTATTATCATCTGTATGCACTTGTAGAAGACTTAACATAGATTAAAGGGATCTTGTTCTCTGCGGTGCAAAATCTGTCTTCTGTTACATAAGACTGTGAGTACCCAGTTGCCAGGTTAGAAAAGGTGTCTTTACATCTTTGTATCTCTAACGGGCACTTTTGATCCCAGCACAAAATGCTTAACAGCGTTTGTTGGATCTATCAGAATAAATGTTCCTTAATTTATCTGAAATAGAACAGCAGTGAAGTAAATATCACTAGAAAAGCACAAAATGGAATAGTGACTGCAAAAGTCAATACACTATACTAAAAATGGAATGTATCAGGCATTCCAATCCTTGCAATTAAAAGAATATTATCTTGTGGTCTACTGAGAAAAATGAGGAACTCTTAGATTGCTTTTCTGAAACTAATTTGCAAAAAAAAGGCATTTAAGGATTGATAATTATTAGTTTGCTATATTGTGGTAAAATACAGCAGGCTGAAAGAACTGATAAGATGGCAAGTTCTTTTTTCCTTAAACTTAATATTTAAAGCAAATTGCACAAACTGAGCAATAGTTCATTGAGGAAAAGCATATTGTTTTATTACTCAGCTGAGCTCATAATTGAAATTGTAGTGATACAACCAAATACTCTGTAAATAGCTATTACCTTACTGAATTAGAACAAAATATATTGATCAATATATTACTAACCAGCACAGTGATTGTCCATTTTCTTGTCAGAAAATTTAACATTGTATTTAGTCTGAAATTATATCTGGTGGACCCAGGTTTTTAAAAAGTGAAAAGTGTACTTCAAAAGATTGCATTGCCAGTCAAGGTTATATTTGCTATCTTTTTTTTTCCTCTGAGGTAATTGCATGATGAAATTATGTGTGAAAAGAGAATTTTCAGCTACCACCTTGAATAAAGGTTGGGGAAAGGTTATGTTTAGCATAACTCCATTTCCAATACATTGTTGCCCTACAGGCAGAATAATCTAATTTCTCTTCTTTCCTGATTCCAACAAAGTAGTGAATCCTCAGTCTTTCAATGTATTTTTTGGTCTATTTCCTCATTGATATTTGCATCCCTTCCCCTAGTTGTGTGGAAAAAATAAGATGATATGAATGTAATGATTTAACCATCAGTTACTATTTTAAAAATGTCCTTTACATTCCCACACTTGCATTTCTCTTATCGCTAAATACTTTCCAATGATATTTTGATTTTTTTCCTCATTAAACTTCTAAATTCGTCTTATTCTGAAATGTTGCTAAATTCAATTCAGAGAGAGAAAAATAGTCGAATTCTCTAATTTGGTTTTTGTTAAACAGCAATGATATATACCAGTGTGGTATCAGAATCTAGATGAAAGAATTACTTTTTAATTAATATTGATACATCATTTTTTAAAAAGGTTTTATGTATGTATTCATGAGAAACAGACAGAGAGGTAGAGACACAGGCAGAGGGAGAAGCAGGCTCCATGCAGGGAGCCCGACGTGGGATTCAATCCCAGGTCTCCAGGATCATGTCCTGGGCCAAAGGCAGGCGCTTAACCGCTGAGCTACCCAGGCTGCCCGATACATCACTTTCTATACATGAATGAAACATCCTTTTTTTTTTTTTCTTTCTTTCTTTCTTTCTTTCTTTCTTTCTTTCTTTCTTTCTTTCTTTCTTCCTTCCTTCCTTCCTTCCTTCCTTCCTTCCTTCCTTCCTTCCTTCCTTTTCTTTCTTTTCTTTTCTTTTCTTTTCTTTTCTTTTCTTTTCTTTTCTTTTCTTTTCTTTCTTTTCTTTCTTTCTTTTCTTTCTTTCTCTTTCTTTTTCTTTCTCTTTCTTTTTTTCTTTCTTTCTTTCTTTCTTTCTTTCTTTCTTTCTTTCTTTCTTTCTTTCTTTCTTTCTTTCTTTCTTTCTTGTTCTGCTATGTATTTGTTGCTGTGTGCCAACCATTGATTTACAAAGATCATTGATAAAAAACTGTCTACGTCATTAAAAACAAGGGAAATTTGAAAAATTCACAATTAAGAGGAGCCTAAGGAGATAGGGTGACTAGATGCGTTGTTAGTGTGTACTGAATAAGATTTGTAATAGACAGAGACACTAGGTATATAGAGTAAGGAAATCTGAATAAAGTATGGGCTTTAGTAAAAATACATTCATTGTCTCATTAATTGTGACAAATGTACCATCAGGTATAAGATGTTAATAATAGAGGAAACTAAATGTGGGGTATATAGGAATTCTCTGTACCATCTTGGCAATTTTTCTGTAAATCAGAAACTGTTCTAAAGCTAAAAAAAAAAAAAAAAAAGCTGGAAGCAATCTTAGCTATAATAAATTTATATATATAGCTCTAAACTCCTTGTCATTTTACAGAGGAAGAAACTGAAGGCCATAGCAGTTGTATAGCTTGCCTAAGGTGAGATACAGCTTATCAGTAAAAAAAGACCTGGAACCAGAAAGTGACACATTCTTTGAGATAACTGACAATGAATTAATTACACCATTGAAATACATATCAGTCCTTATAGGAAAAAGACCTTTAGTATGTGCTTTTTATTCCTTGATTTTGAAGGCATATTCTATTAAGTAGATCTAGTAGTATCTTTAACTAGTAGTGTCTTTCCATGGTTTAAATTGATAGCATTTTCTGTGGCCTCTAGGTGTTGTCTGACTGTCCTTTCTTGTTTCGGTCCCTGTCAGTAATCCTTTTATATGCTTTCTTTGCCTCTGCATAATTAATACCTCTAACACTTGATCTGATTTATTTCCATTTACTTTTAAATTTTTAAATTTTTTGCTTTGTTGATGTCTTTGGGATAGAGACTGTATTACAGTGTCACAAAAATGTTATTTTGTATCATATTGAGTTATGCCAGAGCTTTGCTGCAAAACAAAGCCAAGGGAGTGATCAACACAGCTTGTGGAAAATTTTACATATATATATAACATATTTGAGCCAATATATCTAATTACAAGAAGTTTTAAAAACAAAAGAGGATAATTTCTTGAAATACACCTTCTGGTGTCCAGGTAGTCTAAGTTGCTCTATAGATATGGCATTTGGTACCTGTCTGAAATACAGAAGAACCCAACAGATACATTGAGACACTGTTTGTATGGGATTTTACTATTTGAGGAAGGCTTCTAGGCTTCCTGTCCTACATTATTTATTTAAAATATTACAAATGAATGCTTGAAATGCTTGAATAAATGCAAAGAAAGCTAAATTTGAATGTGAATAAAAAGAAGAGCTAACCACAGGCTAATGAATTAAAATACCCAAAGAAGTGTTTAAGAGGCACTAGAGTAAATGGGCATCTGGGGGCGGGAGGTAGGGGGGGGATGAGTTATATTTGAAGAATTTGCTCTTTTGGCCTGAGTAACAAAACTTCTTAAGTCTGCCAGTTCAAGATGTACAATGAAATTGGAGAAATTAGACTTTACTCATATGCAATCAAATATTATCTTAATGAACAGGAAAAATTCCAACATAGTTGAAAATCAAGACTTAGGTAAGATAAAC
Source organism: Canis lupus dingo (assembly GCF_003254725.2). Lineage (NCBI taxonomy): Eukaryota > Metazoa > Chordata > Mammalia > Carnivora > Canidae > Canis > Canis lupus. The sequence goes on along the minus strand of NC_064261.1, from coordinate 43,385,223 downwards.
ACTTTAAAACTGATGGAGAAGAGTATAACAGAAAGTAGTCTCAATACCATATTAAGTGAAAGGGTTACTACTCTGGTATCTAAGGACATAGCACATTGAAGCTATACCTATCTTGAGCAGATTTTTATGTTAGAAAATAGTATGGATAGATTGTATTGCTTAAAATGGCCATTTCTAGATGAAATCTTTTGATATTTTTCAGGAAGTAGAAGAAAAATATTACCATATGTTATTAGAACCACAGTGAGATAACAAGAACCATGAAAAAGTCTGTGCCAAATAGGATAAAATTAAATGGAAACAGTAACAGTATATTCTGAAGGGAGCAAGGAAAAGCTACATTTCTTCTCCATAGCTGTTTTTACCAGAACTAAGAAAATGGTTGAGGATAGGTGGGTGGCTGACAAGTCACCATCTTGAGCAGGAGGAAGGAGAGAGAAATAACAACTGCAGAAAAGTTATACTTACCTTTTCATCCAGCCTGGATTTTCAGTCTTTCTCCCTTGACAAGCAAAATGCAATAAGGATGTGTATAAAGCTCTTTATCCCACTGAAAATCGTTGGACAGAACTTTTCAGGGGACATCTGGTCTCACTTATGTGGTAGAATGACAGAACTGTTCAACATTTGTAAGCGCCTTGAAAAATGGGATACGTGACAATCTCCACCATCTCTCCTCTTAATGTGCGGGTAGGTTTGAATTTACTGATTAGGTGTAGATAACTTTAACAAGTTCCAAGCTAAAGTACTATTAGGTTACAAGTCTATCTGTGAAATTTCCTTGATAATGAGAAGGAAAAAATGAAAAAAAAGGAAATTTGTGGGTAAATATCTTAGCAGACCACCCCTTTATGCTAACCAGATTTGGGGTCTTTTATGAAGAGCTTAGTGGTTACTCTTCATCACTTAAATCATTGTGATGATTTTCCCCTTAAAAATATACAGGCACACTTTTGTAATAATAATAGCTTCAGCAGCCATGAGACAACAGAACCTAGGATTTTCTGTGTTGAGCCTTTGCTCCATTTTTAGAGCCCATGAGCTCATTTCTCTACTTCATGCTGATAATAGATTTTCAAGTTACTCAGGTATTTAAAACATTTCTTTTAAATTACAGAAGTGGAAGAAATCATAGAACTGACACTTTGGGAACTACTTTTTCTAGAGTTGTCCCCAAACGCATCCTGCATGAAGCAATTCTAAATAAAAATCAAAAAGCCCCTTCTCAGAGATTCATTGATGTTAACACGGGGGATGGTTTAAAAAAAAAAAAAGGAAAATAAAATTGCAGTAGATTCTGGTTAAGCACTGTGGGCACAGAATATATTTCCATTTCTTTGTGTTTTTCAAATTCTTTCATCAATGTCTTACAGATTTCAGATCTTTCACCTCCTTGATTAAGTTTAATCCTAAGTATTTTATTCTTTTTTGATGCTATTGTAAATGGGATTTTCTTTCAGATATCTTGCTGTTAGTGTATACAAACACAAAATATATCTGTGTGTTTTGTATCCTGAAACTTTACTGAACTAGTTGATTAATTCTAACAGCTTCTGGTGGAATCTTTAAGAATTTTTATTTATAAAATCAAATAACTTGCAAACAAAGACAGTTGTACTTCCTTTCCAATTTTGTCAAGTAAGTACTTGTTCGGCATCTGTTGAGATCATCATATGAATTTTTATTCCACTAATTTGGTGTATTTTATTTATTTATGACTGTTGAACCATCTTTGCATTCCAGGGATGGATCCCATTGGCTCATGGTATATAATCTTTCAGTCAGCTGTTGAATTGGGTTTACTAGTATTTTGTTGAGAATTTTTGCATCTGTATCCATAAGGAATATTGATCATTAGGATTTTTAGTGTTTTTTTTTTTTTTTTTCTTTTAGTGACTTTTTCTGACTTTGCTATTGGGATAAACCTGGCATCATAAAACGAATTTGGGAATATTTCCCTCACATCAATTTTTTGGCAGTGTTTGAGAAAGATAATTTTAATTATTCCTTGAAAGAGTGGTAGGATTCACCTGGGAAACTATCTAGTCCTAAGCTCTTCTTTGTTGAGGTATATTTTATTACCAATTCAATCTCCTTAATCATTATCAATCTGTTCATATTTCCTATTTTTTCATGATTCATTTTTGGTACTTTGTATGTTTCTAGGAATGTATCTCATTTTGCTAGGTTGTTTAATTTGGTGGTGTATAGTTGGCTATAATAGTCTTTTATTAGCCTTTAAACTGTGATTTTAGCTGCAATGTCTCTTTCATTTCTGGTATTTTTGAGGGGTTTTTTTGTTTTGTTTTTTTTTGTTGTTGTCGTTAATCTACCTAAAGGATTGTCAATTTTGTTTTTCTTTTCAAAAAACTAGTTATTACTTTTATTGATTTTTTCCCCATTTTTCTGATCTCTGTTTCATTTATTTGTTCTTATCTTTGTTATTTTATTCCTTCTGCTAACTTTGGACTTAGTTTATTCATCTTGCTTGAGTTCCTTGACCTCTTTCTTTTTTCTTAATGTAGATGTTTATTGCTATAAACTTTTCTGTTAGGTGTGCTTTTGCTGTGTTTCCATTTCCATTTGTTGCAAGATATTTTTTTGTTTTGTCTCTTAATTTTTTCTGAATCTCAATGGTTGTTCAGTAGCATGGTGTTTAGTCCCTACATATTTGTGAATTTTCCAGATTTCCTACTAGTATTGATTTCTAAATTTTTTCATATCATGGTAAAGAAAGATAATTTGGATGATTTCTGACTTACTAAATAATTTATTTTGTGATATATAACGTACCCTAGGCTTTGTAGGTATATAATGTACCCTAGACTTGTAAATGGGTGATTGTTTAAGACTATGTTCTGGGGCTCCCAGACCACAGACAACAGAAGGTAGAGTTAATACACAAGCCATAGGGTCCATAGACATGACTGAGGTCTGTATGCCTCTTACCCAATGTAAGGGTGAGCAAGACTCCTTCAAAATCTCTTTGTGCTTGATCCCACAGCTCCTACAAAGGCACTTTGTTCATTACTGAATGCCAAATTGTTGCTCTTGAGGGAGGGATAAAAGCAAGGGAAGTAAAGTCATGTTGCTTGTGTCACTCTTCTGATATTCTTTTCTTTTACTGCTGGCCATAAGCAGAAGATCAGGTTCTGATTGTATTCCAAGATAAAGTCATGAGGATATCTCTAATTAGGTGGCTTAGTCATATAATACTTTTTTTTTTTTTTAATTTTTTTATTTATTTTTTTTTTAATTTTTATTTATTTATGATAGTCACACACAGATAGAGAGAGAGAGGCAGAGACACAGGCAGAGGGAGAAGCAGGCTCCATGCACCGGGAGCCTGACGTGGGATTCGATCCCGGGTCTCCAGGATCGCGCCCTGGGCCAAAGGCAGGCGCCAAACCGCTGCGCCACCCAGGGATCCCCTCATATAATACTTTTTAATCTCCTTGACACATATACGTCATTTAACATTTTATTGTTTACTTTTATGTATACACACACACACAATTATAGCCTCCACAATAAATCAAAGTGATTATTGAGTAAGAAATTGCAAGGATGTGGAGCAATTCTAGTTTCACAATTTTACTTCCTATCTCTGAAAAGTAAGACAAAAAACGGTGGCTTTAGAAAAATTTAATTGAGGCCAGTAAGCCCACTTCTGCAAAGTGTTGGAGAAGAAGAAACCATTCTTGACCAAGTGAAGTAGGTTTTGGATTAACATGGAACAGGTATATGACTGTGTTGATAGGACAGAGCAGAAAATCTTTGAAGTCTAGTATCTCAGTATGCAATGTGTGTGGTTACTGCTATTTAATGTACAAATGTGAGAAATCTGTTCTCTGTTGGAAGGCAACTCACAAAATAAATAAATAACATTGTATCTATTAACATTAGCAAATGAGAACAGAAAATAGATGACTTTGAAAACCATACTTTTTAACATACCATATGAATGATGCAGATTCGTTGGGGGTGAAAAAAATTAGCAATCTGTTCATATTGTTTGCCAGAAAGTTATTGAATTTTAAATATGGGTACTTCTATTTTGACTGTGAAGGCTGACAGAGCTGTGTGTCTGAAATTTTAACCAGAATGACTGGAGAGGCTAGGATAACATAGTGGATAATGTGGCCTTGGAATATATACGTATCAATGCAAATATCTTACTGAGGCGTAATATATATTTTAAAACCTTTTATTTTCCCCTGATGTTACTGTGAACTTTATGCAAGAGTATTTGTTACTCAAAATTTAGGGAAAAATAATAAGAAATGAATGAAGAGTGGATTAAAAGATTAGTAGCAACAGATAAATCACCACCATTTGATCACTTATATTTGGAGATGATACAGTGATATGCTAAGTGAAGCCCATTCAAAATATTTCCAATTAATTAGAAATTCTGAGTAAGATAATATATCTAAGTTGAAGCTTCCTCCCTAACTCTCCTTAATCTATAAAGTTATATATATCTGGGCTCTCTAACTGGAAATATGTCGAAGTAGATGATGAACTATTGTTTATTTCAAGATGATGGTATATAAAATTCTGGATGAAATTTGTGTTTTAAGGGTAAAGGAATGCTGTCATATTAGAGGGAATGCCTGGTTTGGAAGGAAGTTTTGATATGGACTTCCAGGCAGTGGGAGCTGGCAAGACTATACTTCTAGTCTGAGAAAGTGAAAGAAAGAACATAAAGATAGGAAGGCTGATGCTTTTCTCCCCAAAAGTTGTCTGGGATCTTTCTAAGATAAGAGAATATGATGGAACCTGAAATAAAGTTTTTAAGTCTAAATATCAGGAAAGCAATTAAATTAAACTTCAACATATAAATTTAATTTTTTTTTCAGATGAGTAACATTTTTCTCTATATGCTTGTGTTGTTTGTGATGCCCACTTGTCAAACAGATAAGGCCTTTTAGATATTATTTTGATTTTATCTTTCTTCATCACTCCTACCCCTTCCCTCCCTCCCTCCTTCGTTCTCAACTTCCTTCCCGCCTTCCTTTCTCTCTCTCTCTCTCTTTCCTTCCTTCCTTTCCTTTCCTTTCCTTTCCTTTCCTTTCCTTTCCTTTCCTTTCCTTTCCTTTCCTTTCCTTTCCTTTCCTTCCTTTCCTTTCCTTTCCTTTCCTTTCCTTTCCTTTCCTTTCCTTTCCTTCTTTCATCTCCTGTCAGCCATCCTTATCCATATTTTGATAAATCTTTCAAGAAGATTACTTCCTTCCCCTTTTCCTTCTTCCCTTCCCTTCCCTTCCCTTCCAAGTCAAGCATAATTTAAACACTTAAATTATCTGGGACTAGAAGTGATAGCAGATGTTACTGTTTAGTCACTTTTTTGTAGCAAGAAGATTCAAAGAGAAGAGAAGAGAAGAGAAGAGAAGAGAAGAGAAGAGAAGAGAAGAGAAGAAGGAAGGAAGGAAGGAAGGAAGGAAGGAAGGAAGGAAGGAAGGAAGGAAGGAAGAAGAAAGGAAGGAAGGAAGGAAGAAAGGAAGAAAGAAAGAAAGAAAGAAAGAAAGAAAGAAAGAAAGAAAGAAAGAAAGAAAGAAAGAAAGAAAGAAAGAAAGAATTATGTATTATAGAATGTGTGTATTTATTTTTGAGTAGATATGGTGGATGTGTTGGAGTTCTTTGGGGAAACTGAATGAATAGGATATATATATATACACACATACACACATATATATGTTTCTATATATTGGTTATTTTATATAATACAGTTTATATGTATAGTTTCTTTACATATGCCTATATCATTGTATCATATATACATATAGGCTTATTATAAGGAATTATCTCATGTAATTATGGAGGCTGACAGGTCCCAAGGTCTATGGGGGCCAAGCTGGACACCTAGGAGAGCCAATGGTGTAGTTCCAGTCCATAGGCTGACAGGCTTGAGATTCAGAAAGAGCTGATGTTTTAGTTCAAATCCAAAGGCAGGGGGAAGAAACTTCTAGCTAAAGGCAATCAAGCAATTGGAATACCTTCTTATTCAGAAGAAGTTCAACCTTTTTATTTTATTCAGGCCTTCAGTTGGTTAGATGAAGTCATCCACATTGAGGAGAGCAGTCTGCTTTCTTCAGTTTATCAATTTAAATGTTAGCTCATTCAAAAACACCCTCCCAAAAACATCCAGAATATTATTTGGCCAGATATCTGGGCACTCTGTTCCTCAGTCAAGTTGACACGTAAAAAATGGGGAAGACAGAAGTGGCTACAGGAGGCCAAATGTGAGGCTAGTGTAGCAGTGAGGTCAGTGTCTTTTTAGCCAGAAACTGAAGAAAGGTCATTTGGGCATCCATGAGCTATGAAATGTTCTTCCCAAGACAATAAAAACACAAAACTTAATGGGCAGTATAAAGTAGCAAGGACTCTTTTTAAGAGTGAGAATCTTTTTGAAAGGTTTATCAAAATATGGACAAGGATGGCTGACTGGGTACAGGTAGGATCCTCTGGGGCTTTACACACATGTGACCTCTCAGCTATGGTACGTGCTCTAGATCTGTTCTATAGCATCAGCTTGCTGAATTTTCTGCCTGCATTTTTCCTTTTTGATAGATATTAAAATGTTGTATTTAAGGATTTTTCCTGTCTTAAAATTACATAAAGACAGAAAAAAAAAAGTAATTATTTTCAGCCAATAATGTGACCAATTATTTTTTTGAAAGTATTTTTTTTTTCAAATTAAGATGTTCACCAGACTGAGTGATTTGTGGAGATAGCATACTCCTGGCACTGTCTTCCTGCCAGTGGGGCAGCTTCCTGAGTTTCCTGGCACCCAGTTGTAAGCTGTGTGGCTCCTAAGCTAATACAGAAATCTACCCCTGTATATTTTAACTGTTCCCACTGGTAGGGCAGGGCATTTCTCCTGCCCTGCCTTAAGGCTGCCAAGTGGGAAATACGATTCTAGGCCAAAGGCTAGAGGACATAGATCAGTTCACTCATATTGCTTTTTTTTTGTTTTAATTCTTAAATAGTATACATAGCTTTGTATGGCTAGGTTAAAAGAGAAATGTGGACCTAAGAAGTCCTTTGGGTCAGACAAATTCTTGGCAGTCACTGATATGCAAGATGACCGTATATCTGATTTGATCCGTATTCTTTAGTGAGCCTCTCATCCTGTTGCAGATGAATTCTCAACAGGTAATTACAAGAAACTGTTCAAGTATAATCTTGTAAGCCATTTACAATGAATAGGTGGGTCAAAAGCAAAAGTGAAAGATGTAGTGTTTGAATGCTAAATATAATCGAGGTTTAAGGGTATCTTGTTGTATTACATGGATTTCTGTTCAGCAGAGATGGCCCCCAAGCAAGAGATTAATGTTGCAGACACAGAGGTTACTGAACCTAAACGATCTTAAGAAGAAGCTATTCTTTACATATATCTACCTAAGATGCCACTTTGGAATGCATTTCCATTTACATGGAGGCTATGTGTGGACATATTTCCTGTAATTTCTGCAACCAGAAAGATAAATACTTTCTGATTAATATTTTTGTGGTCAGCTGAGTTTTCTCAACTTCACCTCATGAAGGAACAAGATTTACACTAATTCTGTGGCCTACTTTCCTGCCAAAATTTTCACCTGTGGGCTCAGCCTTGCTCTAAACCAGTAGGAAATATGATGCTAGGCCAAAGGTCAGAAGTCATAGATCAGTTCACTGCTATTGCTGTTTTTTGTTCTAATTCTTAAATAGCGTGCATAGCTTTGTATGGCTAGGTTAAAAGAGAAATGTGGACCTGAGAATCCAGCTGGGTCAGACAAATTCTTGGCAGTCACTAATATGCAAGATGACCATATATCTGATTTGACCCATATTTAATTTGGAGAACTTCTAACTCACATGATTGTAAACACTTTGTCTTTTTGTAACCAAAATGTAATTTGCATATATCCAAGTGCAAACATTAGTATATATATGGATGTCAAATAAGAATAGAACAAGTGTGATACCGGGGTGGCTCAGTTGGTTAAAATGTCTGACTTTGGCATAGGTCATGATCTCAGCATCCTGAGATCAGTCCCATGTCAGGCTCCATGATCAGTGGGGAGTCTGCTTGTCCTTCTACCCCTCCTCCTGTTCATATTCTCTCTCTCTCTCTCTCTCTCTCTCTCCACTCTCTCTATCAATAAAATAACTAAAATCATTTTAAAAAAGAAAATGGAACAAGAAACACAATTTCTGACCTCACCAACATTTTTAAAATTAGTCTCTTAATTAATTAATTAATTTAATTAATTTATTTATTTATATTATGATAAGAATGCTCGAGATCTACCCTCTTAAGAATTTTCTAAATGCACAATACGCTGTTATTAAGTACAGGCACAACACTGTACAGTAGATCTCTAGAACTTACTCATCTTTCATAACTGAAACTTTATGCTTGTTGAACAGGAACCGTCTATTCCACCAGTACAAAATTTTTAGGTAAGTTCCATACACACATATCCATTTATAAATTATATATAAGATCTTATATGTAATGCTTATCATAAAGCATTCCTAAAATAGAAATTTGAAACAAAATACAAAAAGGAAAGCTCATGTTAGTAAAATAGGAATAACATTTATTGAATAATTATTATGTACCTGTCCTCCGAAGGAATGTGGCCTGAGGAGTATACTCATTCCCTTTGCAGCTTGTCCATCAAGATCATGATGAACATTTACTTGCTTTATCCTGTCTTGCCAATCTCTCAGATGTGGACATTGATTGCCTTCTGGCTTCTCTGTATTAACTTGTTTCATCTTGTCTTGTACTTCTGAAGTTAGCTATGTTGACCTCTAGAATTTATGTGTTCTCCAAATGTTCCCTTATTTCCCATCTAGCTTCACAGGCATTTATGTAGATCTGGAGTGTTGCTTCAAACTATGACTTGTTTCAGCTCTGGGGGCCAACTTATCCTGCCTTGTCCAATAGTTGCCAACAATGGACATGAGTATGTGTGCTAAATATTTACAACATAACAAATTCTAAGGTCTTCTGTCTTAGTGCAGGCGATTACATTATGTAGTCTGTGGATAATTTTGGCACTGACATATCATTATCCTTTGCTTTTAAGTGATGTCAAGTTTTATAAGTATCTTGAGACAGAAACAAATATGGCATACACTTGTATCCAATCCTGAGCTGAAAAAATGGTATTTTAAAATGTAAAGCTACATAGTCTGCTCCTTAAAACTTTTTGTCATATTCAAACATAGAGTGCTCAGAATTTTTCCTTCCGTGAAGACTGGACCCCAAGTTGCTTAGTCTGCTGATACTGTGCTACGTTGCTATCACTTGACAATGCATTGAGATCTGAAGGTTAAAAATTGTCGGTCTGTCTTCATGTTATACAATTAGTTGCAAAATTGTGTGTATATGTCTGTATATATTTTAATATTAGAATTTTAAAAATTGATTTTGAAATACTTTCAGGCTTGGAATGTTACAAAGATAATACTAACAATGTCCTTGTAAATTTCACCCAACTTTCCCAGATGTCATCATCTTACATAACCATGGCCAGTTACCAAACCCAGAAATTCCTGATACAACACCAGTAGCTAATCTATAGACCTTATTTGCATATTATTCATTGTCCCATTAATGCCCTTGATTTCTGGACCAGCTTCTGATCCAGGATCACACAGTTTTTATATCACTTTAGTCTCCTTTAATCTGGAATAGATTTTTCAGGTCTTTCTATATCTTTCATGAGTAATGGTCAGTTGTTTTGTAGAATGTCCCTCAAATCGGGTTTGACATGTTTTCTTATGATTAAACTCAGTTTAGGAATTTTTGGCAGGAATAGCACAGAAATGATGTTGTACTTTCTCAGTGCATCATATCAGAAGGTATATGATATATATATTTCTTACTGCTGGCAATGTGAGCTCTGATCACCTTGGTAAGGTAGTGTCTGCCTCTCCACTAGAAATTTAATGTTTTTTTCTTTATATATATCTTTGCAGAGCTTTCTCTTTTCTACATTTATTTATTTGTTAATCTGTCTAGACTCATGGATATTTATTTGGCTATAAATTTTATTCAATCAATCAGAGTATAAATTATAATCTATATTAGGGTGCTGTGGATAAACTGAAATAGATGATGGATAGATAGATAGATAGATAGATAGATAGATAGATAGATAAAGAATTTGTTATGAGGAATTAGTGATTATAGAGGCTGTGAAGTCCCACAGTCTAGCATTTGCAAACTGGAGACCCAGGAAAACTGATCATGTAAGTTCCAAACTGAGTCTGAAGGCCTGAGAACCAAGAGAACCAATGGTGTAAATTCTGTTTGTGGGCTGGAGAAAATGAGGGATGTCCTGCTTAAGCAGGCAGTCAGGAAGTAAAAGGGATAAGTATCTCCTTCCAACTTTTGTTCTAATCAGTCTCTCAATGGATGAGATGATGCCCACCTACATTAAAATCCACTAATTTATTGAATTCACTAATTTAAATGCTAATCTCATCCAGAAATACTTTTACATACACAATCCAAAAAATATTTAGTCTGGGTACCCCCATGGCCAGTTGAGTTGACACATAAAATTAGCCATCACATAATTCATTAATATGATTAACTATTATGTTGCTGAAGCTGTCCTGAAATTGAATATTGAATCTCTCTCAAGTTGATTTCTGTTTCATTTATCATCAAACCTATATTAAAAATTAATCATTTCATCCATAATGATATCTTCAATTCCAATTCAATAGCTCAAAATTGATTCTGACCTTCTCCCTTTTTCTTATTTATAACTCTTTAATTTAACAGTAAGAAGTCTGGCTCTTATGCACAATATATTCACAATATTTTCTTATTTATAACTCTTTAATTTAACAGAAGTCTGGCTCTTATGCACAATATTATTTGCTCTGGAATATACCTAGTTTCAGAATTGGTAACCTATATCTATGAAAAATAAGTTTGCTAACTTGATTGCAATGGTTGTATATGGTTTTAACTTGCTTAGATTATGTAGTTAAAATATTGTGTAAAGTTTGGTTAGTTTTTTTTTTTCCTTTGTTGCCTTCAATGTGGTTATGTAATTCATTTATAATAAGAAGTAGTTTTGTTTTGTTTTTTATTGTTTCTAGTCCAGCTATCCCACATGATCTGTTGATTTAAATTTTTAATTTGTTTTGAGAATGTGAAATATTAACTTGGTTTTAAAAGTCATACCTCAAAGATATATTCAGAGAAGTTTCCCTTCTACTGCATCCTCCTCATTCCTTATTTTTTCCATGGTATTCTTACTCATCCCCTGGAGGTAAATAAGCTCATTCATTCCTGACCATCTTCTCTGTTGTTCTTTCATTTTTTCCCATAAATGGACAGATTAATGTATATATTTATACATTTTTATATTCTTTTATATATTCTTAAGTATTATATTTAAAAATATTTATATATTTTTATATTTTTTTCTATCTTATATGATAGGGAATATATGATAGAGTCTCTTTTGTACTATTATTTTTTCATTTCTCAGTGTACTCTGAAAATATTCCATATAACTTCATAGAGATCTTCCTCATTCATTTTATAGCTGTATTACATTTTGTTTATTGTTTAATCAACCACCTTGCAATGTAGGGGCATTTAGATTGTTTCCAGTATTTTGTAATTATAAGCAATGTGTCAGTGCATAACCATGTTTATATGTACTTTGAATTGTTAGAAGTGTATCTTCATAGTTTCCCTTTTCAGTGTGTCATAAACGAAGTTTTCTCTATATTTCTAGAATACATGCTTTTTCTGTGGTACATCTGCTGTGGCAAGCTTCTGGAATTGACATTAAGTATCTTTTGGTAGTTTCCCCAAATAATTATTATCTAACATGAATGCATTTAATGCTTCAAAGGACAGCTGTAAGAATGTGACACTTGCTCGAAATATATTCCAAATATGATGTTCAAAAATGTTTTGATAATGGGAGCAAAAATAAAATATGTGTTAAAGTTCCCAAACTTAAGCCATCACTTAGCAAATATTAAATTTCTCACTTACACATAGTTCTATCTGCTGATTTTCTTTGTGGTTAATCAATTGTTTTGAAAACCGATTTTTTTTAATTAAAAAAAAATGTTATATCCCTTCCACACATATAAAACTTGGTATATTTTCACAAAATTATATATATTCAGAAATGGGGGCAAGGCAAGAGATATATTTCTCATTTTTATCATCTATCACTTCAGTTCATATGTACAAAAATTACACAAAGCGTATTGGGTCTCCTTTTACATTTTGCCAACCAAATTTATGTCTTGTCCATGTTTTGGTAAATGGAGCCAGGTTTTCTCATCTTTATTTCCAACTCTTATTTATTGAACAACAGCATTGCTCTACATCAGAATAGACCATAAACATGTTTCTTCAAATGTAAAATAGAAGTAATTATATTCTGTGCAGTAAGTGTTAAATGATTAATGAGATCATGCCTATAAAGTATTAATTTAGATAATTCTGGAAAAAAATTTTTTTAAAGATTTTATTTGTTTATTCATGAGAGACACACAGAGAGAGAGGCAGAGACACCGGCAGAGGGAGAAGCAGGCTCCATGTAGGGAGCCAGATGTGGGACTCGATCCCTGATCCCCAGGATCATGCCCTGGGCTGAAGGCAGGCACTTAACTGCTGAGCCACCCAGGGGTCCCTGGGAAAAAAAAAAATAATCATACATCTTCATGATCCCTTAAAACAAAAAATTAGGGAACTTTCCTATGAAGAAGTTGAATCAGTTTTATTATGTTATTAGTGTTCATATATCTGTGGAATAATATCCTACTGTTATCCTTTTTCCACATTTAGTACCTAGTTTTTTCATCTTTTGTACTAAATACTGTTTAGTGCCTTTCTTCATTCCTTCTTGTCTTTGTCTTATTTTATCTTTCTCATAACCTCTCTCTGCTCCAATAAGCAAGCAAAATATTTCTCTTTTCTCTTTAGTAAACTATTTATTTCTAATTTATATGTGATGTTTTATGAAGCAAAGGACCTTGCTTGGTATTTCATGCTTTGAAATGTCCCATCTCTGATTGTAATGTATAATATATGGTAAGGATTTCCGAAGACACATGAATTTTCAATATTCATTTATTTTAAATTAACCAACTAGATAACAGCACTGAAAAATCTGCACATTTTTATAACCATTCACTATCAGACACATACAATCTGCTTACCATTGTAAAAGACAACTTTGTTTGTTGTTGGAAAGGCAGTTTTTTTAATATGATAATCAAAGAGCACTCACAAGATTGTGTCAGAAAGAACATTATTTTGTTTTGGAAATATTCACTGTATTCTGCATATGATTCTTCAGAAAATCTTAAAACATATTAAAAAAATATTTTTGCAAGTGTTTTATAATCAGACATAGGTTGTTTCATTTATATATTTGTACATGATATAAATTTTATATATGTATATGTATAAATTAGAAGGTTGGATACCAATAATTTGTATGGTATTTTCAAGATCCCCCTGCCCCACGGGCTAATCAGTTCCAAGAAACTGAATCCCATTTCTGTTGCCAATTCATTAAAAATGGCCATACCTGTTGCCCAGGGCACTATTATTCCTCCAGACAGCCACAGTGGGGAAGAGATTTCTTTTCTTTTCTTACCTAATTAAAATAAAACAAATGAGCTATAATAGAAATCATAAAGTCACCATAGGATATTTCCTTGGGCTATCAGCTTTCCCAGATGGTCATTAATACCCAGATTATAACATGTAACAATTCTCATTACTTCTTCCTATGTACTGCATCTTGAAAACAGGCTTATTAAATATTTGGAAGCTGTCTAGTATCATTGGAAAAATAATTATATACAGTGTTGACTCTTAACTGGCTTAAAGATTGATTAGTTAGAATTGAAGAATCCCTGAGACCAGAAAAAGAAAACAAAAACAAAAACAAAAAAAAACAAAAAAAAAACCAAACAAGCAAAGAAGCATCGGTATATGAGGCAACAGGCACAATTTTGCCATGTTCTGGCAGGAATACTAGAGAGTCACGTGAATGAGTATTAACTGACTGCTTCCAGTGTGACCTTAGCTTGCTTTTTGCCTTTGGAGACACAGGGAAGAGGGACTATAGTCCTTGTCCTTAAAAACTTGAGAATAATTTGAAGATGTGTATAATCAAGAGTTAAGTGAAGTGTTGAGGAGGCTGGGTTGAGTAGCTGAGATTGCCTCCAGAAGCTTTTATTTTCCCCCAACCTCCAGACAAAGAACTGAGAATCAAATAGTAAAAATAAGTAAAAATTGTATTTAAAAAAAGTGAAGAAGGTTTTGCTAAATCCCCTGCATAGACAGTTGATTGTTCAGAAACTTGTTATGACAGTGTTTAAAGACATAATTTTATTTAAAAACTAAGCAAATATTTATAAGAAGAGATTGCTACAATGAAGATAGAGGAGGAAGATATCTTCAAATCTAGGATTTTTTTCTTACATTTGCTTAGAGATATATATGCTTGCCTGAAAAATTTGATAGCATTCATCATACCTAAATTGTTTGACCATTACCTACTTGCACTTCGAAACTATCCCCCAATATTGTGGTTGTTAATGGACTTCAACATTTCATATACTAAATTCAGAAATGCAATTAACAAGCTGAATATTATATCAACGTTTGATAATTGCACTTAAATATACAGCATATTATGCAGATTTCCTCAAATATGCTATTCCTTCATTCACTTCCAGAAAATTTCCATTCTTTTTGGCATGTTTTATTTTCCTTCTTTATGCAAAAGTGATGGTGTCGAATGCTAACCAATTGATTCTTGGCCAAGTCCCAAGCAATTATTTTCAAGGCATTAGTTGAGTCTTCTGTGTCTCTGAAATTCTGAAAACATTTTATTTGGATTCCTGATTTATCTTTCCTTAATAAATCAACTTTTGGCCTTTAATAGGTACTTGTCCTAGGGAATATGGAGAGCAGAACAAATGTGTCTTTTCTGAATGGGCTAGTAGAAAGTTCTGGCAGTTTTTAGGATTTAGTATTTGCTGTGGGTAGCCTTGAATATTAGCCATTTGGCTAGAGTACATGAATGCTCTGTGTAGTAGGCATGACTCAAGTTTCTGCTTTTCTCACCCAATACTGATATTTCTGATGGGGAAAGTGGTTGGGAAATTGACCAAGATTCCAGATGTCTTGGACTATGAAAGTCTTTTTGCTTCTCCTGGATGTGCTGTAACTAATTGTGACTCAAGTGCTATGGCTGCTTTAGTTTTTCACATCCCACTAGCTGCTGCCCACACAACTCTTTCCAGAATTAATGCTTAAAACCAGACCCCTAGGGATTCTGAGGATTAATTTCCAGAAAGACCATGGATAATCCTTGCAAGCAGTAGAAAGAATATTATTTTATTAGTATTTCAGTAATTTCAAATTCATGAATGATAGAAACCTTTGGGAAAATATCTAACATACTATTTTAGATGTTTTCTTCAAAACAGGGGGAACAAGATGGATACTGAAGGACAGTGAAGCACATCAGCCTCAGGGGAGCTAATTTTTACTCAAGATCTTTTTACCCAAGTGTGTCTGTGACCTAAAAATAAGATTTTATATTATTATTAAACAAGCATTTCTACACTAGCATATTATGCTATAGAGTACCTTCAGCTTTCAAACTTCCTCATTCATCACTAATTTATTTAGCAAATTGTTCTAAACACTTTTTATGTGCCAAGCACTAAATTAGGCATTGGGATACAGATAACAAGAGGATAAGGTTCTTGATTTCAATAAGCTCATACTCTGATTGGAGACAAAAATTAGTTAAACCATTCATTGGAGCATTCAAAATCAGACTAGAGTGGGGAGGGTGATAGGTAATAAAGGAGCAAACTTTCTTTCAGAGGAGATAATGTGGTGAATTGAATTTCAAATGATAAGAAGGAAAATGGAGAAAGAACATTCCACCAGAAGTTAGAGCATTTGGTAGCAAGATTTGAGATACATGAGGTAGGTGTTTGCAGCATAGCAAAATAATAGCGAAACAATTGACAACAAAGCCTCCAGATGAAGAGTTCCTTGGCTAGATTTTTGTCTTACCATATACTGTGCAACCTTAAACAGGTTGCTTCTTTTTTGTAATTTTTGTTTCCTCACTGGTAAAATAAGAAAAATAAATCTACTTTCCTTAGAAGTCTGTTGTAGAAATTAAATGGAATAATGCAAGAATGCTTAGAATCATGCATGATAAAATTAAGTAAATGTCATTTCCAACTCCAACCATCTGAGGTTCCTATGAAAGTCTTTGGATTATCATTTACTCCAGAGGGACATTTTCAAGTGGGAAGGATAAAGTGAGCAAAGACAAACTGGTTTTAAATTTATTTCAAAGATGAAATAAAAGATATAAGTAGGCATAACTCAATTTTTCCTTTTACCCCTGACACTAAAATGTCTATAAGCTTTGGAGAGAAAATACAGTTGGATCATATTCTAGAGGGTTTAGGAAGTACAGAGAAATGCAAGAGGCTCTCACAGATAGAATCCCCCCTTAAGGCCTTGAAGTTTGGGGAATTCAAAAGAAGGGGAAAGCAGTGCTTCCTCAAAACTATGTGCAGCTCTGGTACTCAAATGTCTTTGATGGAGTTGTTTGTGTGCAACTGAGAACAAGAAAAACATCCAGAATTAGATCTGAAGCAGATTGAGACCAAGAAGGAGAAGCCCTCTTCTTAAAACATGGAGTGACAATTATGTGAGTCACCTCCACTATCCTCACTTAATCTTCCAAAGACTAAACTCAACCCCTAGGAGAAGGAATGCAAAAAATAAAGATAATAAGAGGGTTATAACCCTTTATGTGACTGAAATAAAAGTCCTAAATGACTGTGAAATCACTAAATTGGACTGAGTTTACATGAAAGTCATTAAATCAGAACATACAGTTTGTAATCAGAAAATCAAACTGAGTTATAAGAAAATAAAGTTAAAACTTTGTGCAGTGGCATCTGTGATTGTGAATGTCTGTACCCCCTGCATGATAAGAGGCTTGAACTTCTTCCTAAGGGCAATTAGATGCCATTGAAAGATACTAAGCTGAGAGGTGGTATGATTATATTTTTATTTTAGTCAAAAAGCACTTAGGGAGAAAATTAATTGGATTGGAGTGGGAGGAAAAGCAGCAGGGCATAGATAAGGGAACTAGTTAGAAGGATGTTGCTGAAATTCAGGCAAAAAGAATTAAGTTCCCTGAATGTTGTAGTGAAGTGAGTGAATCTGAGAGAAATTAAGTAGAAAGAATTTATAGGATTTAATGGCTTTATACATGGAGGGTGTTAGAGGAATGGAGGATGTATTTATTCATTTAATAATTATATTGAGCATTTGCCATGTGCCAGACACTGTGTTAGGTTCATGGAATATAGGAGTGAGCAAAAAATGACCAGCCATGACTATCACTGAACTTAGAGTGTAAAAGAGAGATACAGTTATTAGACAATCACGCAAACAAATATAAAATTACTACACTGATAAATGGTACAACTCAGGGTTTCATGATGTGATAAAAGATTTAAACCAGACAGAGGTAAAGGAATATTGTCTGAACGTTAAACAACTAAGCTTAGAGTTGAAGAAGGGGGAGGTTGATTTAGTTTTGAGGGAGGGAAGATCTATCTGACATTTCAAATATTTCTAATTATGACAATCAGTAAGAAATGTATCAGGTAAAATACCTAATGACCCAGCATCTGTACAACAGACACAAACATACAGGTATGCCTGTGCGTGTACCACACACACACATACAGAAAGAAAGAACAAAAGCTTTTGGTTCAAATTTACTCTATCTGTATATACTCCATAATGCTGTCAGTCTATTTTATTATTTAATGTCGCAGGCAGCCAATGGAATTGATTCCATGATCCACTTCGAAGTTGGAATCTACAGTTTGCAAAACATTGACTTATTTACAATGTTCGTTGAATGCATACCATGATAATATTTCTATCACAATAAGCCAATGAAGTAAATACCACCATTAGTCCCATTTCATAGATGAGGCAGGTGAGGTTAGTGGTCTCAAGGAGTACAGTTAAGAAATGGCAGAGCTTGTGTCATGAATAAATCAGAGCCTCCATGCTTAATCACTATGCTATATTATCTTGTTTCTTATCTATTTAGATGGATGAGAATAAATCTTTAAAAAAAAAAGATTTTATTTATTTATTTGAGAGAGGGGGGGTGAGAGAGAGAAAGCATGAACAGGAGGAGGGGCAGGGCGGGGAGGGAGAAGCAGATTCTCCACTGAGCAGGGAGCCCATTGTGGGGGTCGATCCCAGGACCCCAGGATCCCAGGATCATGACCTGAGCCGAAGGCAGTCGCTTAACCAATGGAGTCACCCAGGCGTCCCTAAAAGTACATCTTAATAAAGATAAAAAAACAGATTGGGCAGCCTGGGTGGCTCAGCAGTTTAGTGCTGCCTTCAGCCTAGGGTGTGATCCTGGAGACCCAGGATCAAGTCCCATGTCAGGATCCCTGCATGGAGCCTGCTTGTCCCTCTGCCTGTGTCTCTGCCTCTCTCTCTGTGTCTCTCATGAATAAATAAATCAAATCTTTAAAAAGGAAAAAAAAAAAGATAAAACAATCTAAAAGATCTTTTGAATGTGATCTCCTATTATATGTGGATCATATCTTTTATATTCATAAAACAGACCACAATGTGGCCAAACTTAAAAGCATGGGATGCCACTGCCATATTAAGGATTGTAAAATACTTCTAAAGGAACGAAAGAAAAAAAATTAAACCAAGATTATTTGCCTTGCCAAATTAGGATTTGGCTTAGAAATCTTTAAGATTTCTGATCTCGGGGATCCCTGGGTGGCTCAGCAGTTAAGCACCTGCCTTCGGCCCAGGGTGTGATCCTGGGGTCCCGGGATTGAGTCCCACGTCAGGATCCCTGCATGGAGCCTGCTTCTCCCTCTGCCTCTCTCTCTGTCTCCCATGAATAAATAAATAAAATCTTAAAAAATAAAAAAGATTTCCGATCTCTATATCCTTTTGTAAAATGGTAGAAAAACATTTATATACTGTGATGCAATGTACATCATGACTGGGTGTACACACACACATCCCAAAAGCTTCACATAACATTTATTCTAATTAAGTATGACACATTATATTTTCCATTTTCTTTTGATTTTTTCAAAATGCTGGCCAAGACCCACTAAATTGAAGTTTACCTGATTGCATACATCTCCCCAAGCATCTGTTACATTTTGGTGTCATTTTCTTGGGGAATAGTTGTGTCTCCAGAAATTCTCTATTAAAAAATCAGTTATCGTGTGTGAGTAGAGACACTTTAATCCATTATCAATTTTTGACAACTTAATGGGAATTAGATTATCAGATTCAATTCAGTGTAACAAATATTTATTGGAAATTACTAGAAAGACTAGGTGTGCAAGGTTCAAATAAGTATTTTGGAGGCTGACTGTAAGAGCAGGGAAGGAATAGAACAAAAGTGGATATCTTTGGGAGGGGGAAAGGAAAAAGAGGATTTTGGAGCCCAGCTGTCCTCTGACAAGCTGATATTACAGAGTTGCGCTGGACGAACCACTACAGGGCAGGGCCTGGAGCAATTTGAGTCACTAGGGATCCTAGGGAATTATGAGGAAGAACCCAGTGGTAAAATAAGCTGGTGTCAGAAGCAATGACACTCCAGTAGCAAGGAGCACACTCAATATCCAGGTCTCGGTTTCTCATACATTCTCTAATAAAAGGAACTAGTGCTTCTTGGAGAAATGCCTGACTCTAGGACTGGGACAAGATTAGCCTGGAGTGTCTTCTGTGGCCAGAAAGTAAGAAAGTATTAAAACAAACAGTGAATAACCCACCATGACACGGAGAGTATGCAAAAAAGATACAAGAGACAACTGAAAGAGTTCCATTGGCCAAAGCTAGAGCAATTTGAGCAAAAAAAATTAATGATGTAGTACTAGATTATAAACCAAAGTATAAAGTAAGTATTTGTTGGTGCATACTGATAAATGATTAAATAAATTAAAAAATGAGGGTGTATAGACAAAAGTGCAAAAGAACTCCACATAATTTATGTAGATTCTCTACCCATAAGCAGGTAGCACATAAATCCTACCTCTTAAATGACTTCCTTCCAAAAAGCACAATATGGAAAGAGAAGAAAAGAGTAATGTTACAGTGGAGACACCTGATGGACACTAACTCAGCCAGGCAATAAGGGTTGACATCAACAACGATGAGTTTGGTTGATAGCAGGAACCTTTGAAATGATAATGAAAATAGAGTTTTACCCCTGTGGTCTTTTTTCCTAACCTCTCAAATCTCAATCTAATCATTAGGGAAAATATTATTTAAAAGATTTAGGGACTGAGACTTCTGGGTGGCTCAGTGGTTGAGTGTCTGCTTTGGGCTCAGGGCATGATCCCGAAGGCAGATGTTTATAACTGCTGAGCCACCCAGGAGTCCCCAAGTAAATAAAATCTTAAAAAACAAAAAAACAAAACAAAACAAAACAAAACAAAAAAACAATTTGCAAAATTCCTGACCAATAGTCCTTAAAACAACCCAGGTCATTAAAAGCAAGGAAAATCTGAGAAACTGTCAGAGCCAAGAGGAACCTAAGGAAACACGATGACTAAATGTAATATGGTATACAAAGAAAAAAAATAATAATTGTAATGTGGTATTCTGAATGAGAGTCCAGAACAGAAAAAGGACATCAGGTCAAAAAGTAAATTTGAATAACCAATGGAATTTAGTTGATAATAATGCATTAAATTTGCTTTATTGGTTGCCTTACATGTACCATAAGTAATATAAGATGTTAACAATAGGAGAAACTGAGCATTAGATCTGTGGAAACCCTTGAACCTAGCTTTAGAACTTTTCTTTGAATCTATTTTAAAACTAAAAGTTTATTAAAAAAAAAAAAGTTGGCATCACAAATGGTAACACTTTGGCATCATAATCTCCAACAAAACAAATTCTCTTCCTTATACCTCAGCCTCCAGCTGGCTTTACCTATGTTCAAAAGTAGATTTCTACTTTTTTCTACTTGAGTTGCTAAGTCGCCAAATTAATTCAAGTTTAAAAAGCTGGCAGCAAAGCCATTAGTAGCGGAGGTGAGTGACTGAAATGATGCATTTTCAACATCATCAGAGCCCTCTGGCACACAACTCCTTATATAAAACAAATAAAGTGTTATGAGACAGTAAATTGAATATGATGTAATGCCAAATGATCAATTCAACGTGCCTTGTCAACAGAAAAACAGCAACTCCCTGCAGAAAATCAACCAAGTAATTGCTGTATATGACACAGATAGTGTTCTCCTTGGAGCAGCTGCTGATGCCTCAGGAGAAGAGGAGAGGGCAGCTGGTGATAATGTCACTGCCTCTTTTTAAGTCATTGTTTCATTTTCCTTTCCATTTTTTTCTCCTCTTTTGGTTGTTGTCACTAGTTGGTCTCCGTGGAGAGAGTTAAGCCGATTTGTGAGGTTACTCGGCACCACCAAAGTTGAATAGCTTCCAGATTGTTAATACTCCACAGTACTCCATCCTGTTGTGATGAGCTACTTTCTTTTAGGCCCTCTGCCCGACTACTTTTCCCCTTGTAGATAGAAGCTTACTGTTCCTTGGAGTTCCCTATGTGTCCAGAACTATGCTAAGGCATTATGGACATTAACTTGTAAATCCCTCAAAAGAGCCCTAAGACTGGAGGATTTAGTTACAGGTGAGAAAACTGGGGTTTAGGAAGCTTAAGTAATTTGTTCAAGATCAGAGACTTACAAGTGGCTGAGCCAAGATTTGAACCCAGACAGTCTGGACTTCAGAATCTGCACATTTTTCCAATATACCTCCCATCCTATACCACATAGCCTGGGCATGGACAGGAGTCATTTGTATGCTAACCTGCTGCCCCTACTAGAGTGGAAGCTCTGTAAGGAAATGGGCTACATCGTTTTTAACTGTCTCTTTTACAATAATCCCTAGGAATAATAAAAAAAAAAAAACACTTTAGGATTATTTTTAAAATAAAATACAGCATGTAAAAATACTGTTTCTGTTTTTAAAATGTGTACTGTGGGATGCCTGGGTGGCTCAGTGGTTAAGTGTCTGCTTTTGGCTCAGGGGGTGATCCCGGCATCCTGGGATCAAGTCCCACATCGGCCTCCTCTTGGGGAACCTGCTTCTCCCTCCGCTTATGTCTCTGCCTCTCTCTGTGTGTGTGTCTCTTATGGATGAATAAATAAAATATTTTAAAAAAATAAAATAAAATATATATTGTATATATAATCTACTATAAAAAAGGAGATAGCGTCTTGCTAATGTTTTTATGCCTTTTTCTTGTTCTTTATTGTTCCTGACATCCAAGGGCAAGGTAACCAAGAAAACTTTACAAGGAGAGATGTTCAGAGAAGGAAATAGCCAGTGACCAATGTTCCTTTTTAGTTGCACAAAATCAGGTTTTGAAATAACATTTCCCTGAGTAAAGGTTTTCGGGAAGGATGCCCTACACTGAATTATTTGCATAGCCAGCAGGGTAGTGTGATTATCTAGAGTAGAAAATCGCTTCGTGAAGTGGCCCAGTGCTTCCATGAGACGCAAAACATGATTAGTTGTGACACTGAGGACTGAGGAAAAATGCCCTGTATACCTGGGACTGGTAAGCATCCACACGTTCACATGTTCTGGGACTTGCTAATCGTTTGCAGTGCACTGAATAACTCTCTGAAGGAAGGAGATTGCATATCTTTGAAGACATAAAGATGCCAGAGGACCAATGAAACATATGCCTCAGCATCTTTAAATGGGAGCAGCAACATTGCTCTAAGACTTTCCCATCAGCTCATGCATTTTGTAATATGGACTGAGAAGAGAATTTCTGAACCTTCTAGGCATTCCTTAACACTCATAAATAAAAGGGGATCTTTATTAAATAACTCTAACCGTGGATCCTGCAAGAGAACTGCCAAGAAGATGTCAAACCTGGGAAATCAATCAAGTAGGAAGAAATGGTGGCTGAGTGATTTTTTTTAATTCTTGCCACCAGAATCTAAAACAGAAGATGAGTGAAAGGTGACCGAACAAAATAAGAAAAAGTTAAGAGAATAAGAGGGAGGAAAGAAGAAAGAATAAAAGAGGGTGTGTGAGGAAAAGAGAAAAAGGAAGGTGTATTCCTTTCTAGATGTGTCATAACAAGTTATCAAAACTGGATGCCTTGAAACAACAGAAGTTCATTGACTCAGTTTTAGAGACTAGAAGATCCAGATCAAGATGTCAACAGGTGTGTGCTCTCTCCAAAACCTGTAGGGGAGAATCTTTCCTTGATTCTTCTAGTTTTCAGTCAATCCTTGGCATTATATGGCATTGTTGGCTTATATATACATCCTTTCAACCTCTGCCTCCATTGTCACATGGCTGTCTTCTTCCTATGTCTCTTTTGATTGTTTCCCTTCTGTGAATTTGTGTCCAAATTTCCTGTTTTTAGAAGTACTTGGGTGGCTCAGCCACTTAAGCAGCTGCCTTCGGCTCAGGTCATGATCCCAGGGTCCTGGGATTGCCCAGAGACCAGCTCTCTGCTCAGCAGGGAGCCTGCTTCTCCCTTTCCCTCTACCTGCCTCCATCTGCTTGTGCTCCCAATTTCTTTCTCTCTCTCAAATAAATAATTAAAATCTCTTCAAAAAAAAAAAAAAAACCCTACACATTTCCCATTTTTATAAAGCCACTGGTCACATTGGATTAGGGTCCCACCCTACTCTGGTATGACCTCATTTTAACTAATTGCAACAATGGTATTTCCAAATAAGATTTCATTCTGAGATACTGGGAGTTAGGATTTCATCATATCTTTTGAGGGGACATAATTCAATACCACAACAAAAGGTTTTGCCAATTCAAATTAATTTTAAAATGTAGTCTGGAAAGAATAAGATTTATTATCAAAAGCCATAAAATCTTCTGAAAAGAATTATCAACCATTTCCAGCCTTTTGGGTATCTATGTGCCTTCACTACCTTCAGAGAGAAGACTATTTCTTAGCCTTGGAAATGGAGGTCTGTGTTGGGTGAGTGGTACAGAGCTATATGAAAAAAGCTGAAGGGGTGTCATACTTAATTTTGCATATGCAAAACTGTAGTCTTATACTCTGGAGTTGATATATGCAAGCTGAGAGAGAAGATATGAATTGGGATCACTGATTTGGAAACAATCTATGAGCCATAGACTTCGAAAGACTCATTAGAGTAGAAGCTTCATAAACAAGGGGTGTTAGTGTGGTTGTCGTTTATATATATCCCTAGTTCTAGAGCAGTGCCTAGCAGAGGCATCTCTCCTTAAATTTCTGGTGTATGAATAAATGGGGGAATTGTTGGGAGTCGTGTTGAGTGCTGGAAATATTAGAGGCTTACTAAATCAGAGATGCTGGTTTCAAACTCCAGCTCTATAATCCAAAATTATGGGATAACAGTAGTGTCACCTGTCATTCTGAGATGTTTTATTCTCACATATAATAACAATTATTAAGGTTTTTATGAATATTAAACGCCAAAGAATATAAAACCCCCAGTACCAGTCCTAAAACATTACAGTGTTCAGAAAAAAAAAAAAAATCACCTTTTATTTAGTCAGTGACTTTATCAAAGATATTTGTGTGAGTTCAGGACAGCACACAGTTTAGACATGGTCAAGAAAATGATACAGAATCCTTCAAAGGGCTTTCACTAAAACAAAACAAAACAACAAAGGGCTTTCACTACCACTAGCAAGGCATACAAAGGACAAGTACCTTAAATGATTAAAATAAAAATTACAGGGACTCCTGGGTGGCACAGCAGTTGAGAGTGTCTGCCTTCAGCTCAGGGCATGATCCTGGAGTTCTGGGGAGTTCTGGGATCGAGTCCCACATCCACCTCCCTATGGGGAGCCTGCTTCCCCCTCTGCCTCTCTCTGTGTGTCTCTCATGAATAAATACATAAAATCTTAAAAAAAAATAAAAATTGCATCTTGCAGTAGTGACCATCAATAACTGCTCTAACATTTCAAAGAAATAAGTCATATGTAGGAAAAGCCATCTGCTCATTTCTCCATCTCAGATACACTTTTTTTCCCCTTAAAACAACACACACTTATAAGTATCCTACTAAATAAATGTCCTGATGTAACTTAGAATCACTATTATTTTAAATTATTTTCCTCAAACATTTCTGTTCTGATCTGTCAACATTAACTCTTTTTTTAAGAAAAGATTTACTTATTTATTCAGGCCCCTGGGTGGCTCAGTCCATTAAGCTCTGCTTTCAGCTCTGGTCATGAGCCCCCAGGGTCCTGGGAGAAAGGCCCATATCAGGCTCCTTGCTCAGCAGGGAGTCTGCATCTCACCTCCCTCTGCCACTCCCCCTGCTTGTGCTCTCTCACTTTCTGTCTCTCTCAAATAAGTTTTTAAAATATTTATTTTAGAAGGGGAGAGAAAGAGTAGGGAGGGGGGAGAGGGGGAGAGGAAAAGAATCTTCAGGCAGATTACCTGCTGAGTGTGGAGCCTCATGCAGGGCTTGATCTCACAACCCATGAGATGGTGACTTGAGCCAGACTGACTGAGCCACCAGGCACCCTATCATTAACTCTATAAAATGCTGGAGTCAATACTGTGTTAAGTGGTTTATTTGATGTCTTTTTATAGCAACGAACTAATAATCTCTCAAGAAATCTCAAATACTGTGGATGGTAAGAATATTGGCAAGATATATGCACCCAAGCAGCCAGAAAAGTCTCAAAAGTTCAGCTTCAGAAGGAGCACATAGCAAGGGAGTACAGTGGAACCTGCTTTCAGGAAGAAGGGGGACCATAAGAAATCTGCCTGTGGAGAGTTTCCCTAGGAGGACTTTCAGAATCAGAGACTATGACTGGGACCTACGGGGCAAATGATCTCCGATCCTTTCAGGGTTTTGTATTGAATTTGTACTGCTCTGGAACATATACATCTACTTGTCCTTTTTCTCTCTCCTCTTTTTTTCCCTGATATTCAACTACCGTTTGTCTTTTTCACCCCCTAATTGGTGATTCCTTTTCCCCTGTATATCTTATTCTGAATTTTTATAAGTTCTGCTTCCTATTTAGGTAGTCATGATAGTTCTTAGGCTTCCCAGCAAAACCTGCTGCTATTTTATTTTCTCAGTTTATTTCCAGTCTCATGTTCCTGAAAAGAGTTTCAAGAAGGGTGTCAGGGTATGACAAGCACTGTGATTGGCTTTTCTGGTCAAGCACCTTGGCGCCCTCCAGAGGAATTTTAGGAACTGTACATCACCAATCTATTGAGAGACCACCAGAAGCTTCACTGGGAAGAGTAGACTGAGCAAGAGGAAGCTGACATTGAAATCGTGGTCCCAGATCTTATCAATCAATACGCACTTAATCAAGGCACCCATCTTTCATGGACCTCAGTTCCCTGGAAAAAAGCATATCTGAAGTACAAGTTAGATAATACAGGCAAAAAGGTTTTGAAAAGTCTAAATTCACATAAGCTATTTCTACTTTTAAAGTATATAAGGATAAGAAACCATTGAACTAAATAAAACACTTTAAAAGAAATCAAATCAAGGAGGTATGAAAGGCATATTCTTTATTAAAATGATATTATTTAAAATTTTTAATAATCTGTAACATTTTCTCTGTACTTTTTTATTGTATATAAAATATCTATTTTACATGTGAGTTAAACACAGTGTTCTAACAGTTTTTAGCATTTAACTGGTCTGCATTCTGATGGCAGGTGGAGAAACCATAAATCAATGATGAAATCAGTATTCCTTAATATCCTCCTGCAATCAGCTGTCACTTTCCTTGGGCTAGTAAGCAAAGGGCCATTTGCAAAGCTGCCAAACCTTAGTACCCCATGCTGCAATTTGAGCCTATTTCCTTTTATTTTATCCATCATAGAAAGGAACAACAGCTGGACACATCAATTTGCATAATAACCTCTACTGCTTGGAGACTGTTAGGAGGTCAGGTCTCCACTCTTGCTGACACATCTCAGGGAGAACCTCTCCGTTTTTCCTTTTGTTCTTCTCATGGCAATAAGAACTTTTTGACCAAAGCTGTGTTTCTGTTAAACATTTGGGTGCTTGATTCTATAAAACTGCTTTTTTAAGTCTCTTACATTTCCTTAGTTGCGGAACATGTTTTTAAAACAAACACCCCCCCCCCCCCCCGCTTTTTTTTATTATTAATAAATAACCTTGCTAGGATCCTCGTTTGGGTTCATTTTTGCTCAATCACTGCTGTGACTTCTGTAACATATCAATTCAAAGGAGATTAAATCCTTGGATAGAAAGGAAAATTGAGAATTAATTTATACTGGTTATACTGTGAGACATTTTGGAATCTCAGTGAAAAGTAATGTACACAAATTTCCAACTTTGTATTTTTTTTATATATGGATAAGCACCGTAGAATCAGGGAAAGAAATCCAACTCCCTGTAATGGAAACAAGACCCAATACAGGATAGGATCCTTTCTCATTTCTCTGTGGGGTCCCTTAAGGTTCTTGATTTGTAGTTAACTCATGGAGAGTTAGACCAGACAAAATGCATAGATATTACTTTAAAGAATTTATCATTCAATATTAAACTTTAGAACTGATGAAATATGATTCATTTCACATTAGAAAAGTTTACTTTAGACCTGCCCTAAGATAAACTCATCCAAATCCACAGGGGAAACAGAGTTTAGAGTGTGAGTCTTGCCAATCGCCAAGATGCCAAGATAGAGAACATTAGGAAACACCTTGGTTCTTCCGTAGGTTTTGGGAAAACATGCACTTTGCATTCTTTGCATTCTTTGACCACAGTGGCTTAACTTAGAATTCAAAGACTGGGCACCTGGGTGGCGCAGAGCCATCAAGTCCTACATTGGTCTCCGCACAGGGAGCCTGCTTCTCCCTTTGCCTGTGTCTCTCTGTCTTTCTCTTTCTGTCTCTCATGAATAAACAAAAATCTTTAAATAAATGAGAATTCAATAATGAAATAATAAGCATAAAATCCCCAATTACTTGAGACTGGACTTAAACTCTTCTAAATTGCCCATATATCAGAGAAGAAATTTCAAGCAAAAAAAGTATGTTTTTAAATAAAAGATATTGGAAATGCAACATATTTAATTTTTTGTATGGGATATTTCTAGAGAAGTCTTTGAGTGGGAACGGTGGAATATTCCACTAACAAGCTAAAGACATGTTATAAATTGTAAACTAGAAAAACTATTATAAATTGTAAACTGGAACACAGAGGAATTTATCCATGGCAAAATTCACTTCTTGAAATCATTGATAAAATTGATAACCCTCATCATCGTAGTTGTAAAAATCCTTAATAAAATTTTAGCACACCAATATAAAAAATGAACATAGAGTATATGAATGCAGAGAAAGTATTTGACAAAACTCAATCCCATCCATGACGAAATCTCTTAAGAAAGTAGGATAGTATGTAATTTTCTTAGTTTGATAAGGGATATATATGAAAATCCTACTGCTGACATTATACACAATGGTTAATATTGAATGCTTTCTCCCTAAGATTTGGAAGAAGTCAAGGATGCCCATTCTCTACCTCTTTTATTCAAAGTTGTGTTCGTGGTCATAGGTAGCGAATAAGGTGGCAATAAAAGATAAAAGAGATACAAATTGAAGAAGAAAAGAAACTGTTGCAATTTATAGATGGTGTGGTTATTTATATAGGAAATCTTATGTAATTTAGAAAAAAGATAATAGTTATTAAGTCAACTTAACAGTTTTCATTTACAAGAGCATACAAAGTAAATCCTTAGGAATAAATTAATGAAAATTGCCCAGGACCTCTTCACTGAATACTACAAAACATTGTTAAGAAAAATTAAAGATTTGACTAAATGGTGAGTTACACCATGAACTCACCATGAACTGAAAGATTTAGTATTGTTAAAATGTCCATTCTCATTTCTTTTCACACTGATCTGTTGATAGAGCACAAATGTCAGTTAAAATCCTAGAAAATATTTTATGCAAATTGGAATTGCTTTAAATATATCTGAAAACGTAGACTACTAGAATTAGCTAAATCAGTTTTGGGGAAAAAATAGTAACATATTTGAAGGACTTATACTACCCAATTTCAAGATTTATCAGAAAGCTTCACTTATTAAACTGTATGGTATTTGGGTAAGGATAAACACAAAAATTATTAGAACAAAATAAAGTCCATAACTTGACCCACACATATATGTTCATTTTTTTCTGCAAGGACACCAAGATAATCCAATGGGTAAATTTTTTTTTCTCTCTCTCTCTCTCTCTCTCTCTCTTTCTGTAGGTGATGTTGGATAAAATGCATTTCTGAAGGGAAAAATAATTAGTATTGAATTCTGCCTTTTACTATACAGAAAATTAATTTGTAATTAACAATCAAACTAAAAGTAAAAGCAAAAACTAAGAGCAAGTAGGAAAAAAAGATGACCCTGTAATTAAAAACTTGCATCTGAATATTTACTTATAAAAGCCAAAATACTTGATAACAACCCAAGAGCCCACTAGAGATGAATAAAAAAACTGATCGCTGTATATCATTAGAATGGAATGCTTTACAGCAATACAAATAATTTTAAAAAGTGGATGAGTCTCAAAACTTGAGGAAATACATATATGTAGTTTACATATACTATATGTAGCATAATACACATATGTATTATATATGTAGTACAAATACATATATGTAGTATAATTATATTTATGTGAATTATACATATGTAGTATAATTCCATATATGTGAATTTCTGGAATGTCTAGGGTGATAGAAATCACATCTGCATTTTCTGGGGAAAAGTTGGGAGATGGATTGACTGAAAAGCAACATTGAAATACTTTCTGGATGATTAAATATTGATGTCTTTATTATTACAGTAGTTATGATGTGGGAAACAAAGACAAAAGAAAAAATTAAATTGGCTTACCGCCTACAGCCTATTGGTAAGTCCTTGAAACGGGAGTTGAGTAACCTTCCTCTGGGAGGTCAGCTTCCTTAATGTTGACACTTAGCTCAGGGCAAAAGACTATTTTAGCTTGACATTATCCTGACCCCTTGGGACCTGTAAGTCTTCTTTAACATATAAAAATTCCCTTGGAAACTTTCTTTATCTATACCTCCCAAGATATATATTAGCAATCATCCTCCAAGCATATGGTCCAATGATATATATCTGAAGGGTTTCATGACTGAGTTTTAACTAGACAGTAGTAAATGACCTTTTCCTAACAAGACCTTGACCCCGTCAAGGTCCTGGAAAGCTAGTTTCCAAAATTACTTGGAGGGTTATGCTATCCCTAGCCCACTCCCAACTTGAACGTATATGGTTGGTCACCTCACAGTCCCAGTGCAGCTCTCTCTGCCCACACATCCTGTCTCTATGCTTTAATAAAACCACCTTTTCGCACTGAAGAGGTTTCAAGTGCCTCTCAACTGAATTCTTTCTTGGTCGTCAATTCCAAACCCCAACATTATCTACATCAGTGACATGGGTGTAAACATCTATTGAAATATCAAACTGTTCACTTGAAATGTGTGTGTGTCTTATTATATCTTAATTATACCTAATACAGCTAATTTTAAAAAACGTTCTTATGTTTGAGAGAAGTATTAACTTCTCCTCTATCTTAAATTAGTTCTTTTAAATTTTTAAACAAGTGCTGGTATTTTTTTTTCCTTCCCCCAGAACCTATCTTCTGTGTTATAATGACAACCAATGAGAACATGTTAGACTATAATGCTTGTATTACTATATAATTCCTATAATTATAATTACTTTGTAATTGTATACTTTATAATTCCTAGGAATGTGCTCTTCCCATAGTGAGGTAGAGCTCTATTTTAATGTCTTTTTGGTATTAAAAATAAACAGAGTTATGCAGTTCTATCTACTTCATTTCCTTTTACATACCTTCCACTTTTGTCTTGTGAACTGATTGACAGCCCCTGCATATTACGCAGTCATTGCTATTATCCAAATTATTTGGTAATGAAATACATAGATAAGTTTGTTTGGAATCTGTGTGACATATTTTATTTAAGTGAGGTTGGCCTGTTTGTTTCGTTTTAAACTTAATTTTCTTTTTTCCTCACTCATATTTAAAATATGTTCTGTAGATCCACAGCCTTCTAGTAGTGATTTCCATTTGTGGACAGTATGTGAGATTGTATAGTCACTCAAAATTTGGTGTGGGTTTTGGTCACACAGGCGCTAAGGGGTATGAAAAGCTTTATAACTCATATGATGAGGTTTTCTGCAGAGAGAGCAGGACAGTCTACTCAAGCAGGTCTGAAATGGCTTGAATGACCAGGAAAGGAGAATGGAATGTCTTGGGTTTGTAGAGTGGTTTGGAGGTGAGGATTGGGTAAGAGTTCTGCCGCAAGCAGGGGTCCATGTGGTTTGAACTTCTCGTTGGCACCAAAGGAAGCCACCCCAGGCTTTGTTACCTCTTTGCCTAGATGTGGAGCTGAAGGGGAAGGGATACAGGTGGGGCTTGAAATCTGTTGGCCATTAACACTGAAAAATCAAGTCATGTTTATTTTTTTGTTACAGGAAGAAAAAAGGAAATAAAAATCAGATATCATGGAAATCAAAGTATGTAATATTTCAGGTACCTTAAGTCAAGTAGATAGACCTTGAAAGGTTGTTTTTATTGTTGTTGTTTTGTTTTTATTTTTGTTTAAGTAAGATCTCAGAGAAGATAGGATTTTTATTTCCTGAGTACAAATCTGCCTTATCTCTAGACATAGATTACAGTCTTGACCATTACCGACAGCTTGAGTCACCAACAAATAATGGACAAGGTTGTTTGTGTGATCTGAAGTACTGTCTTATAACCACCAATAGTCCTTTTTCTTTACAGAACTCCAACTGGATAATTTCTAGTCTTTTCCAGTTTTCTTTGGGTCTTAGAATTAAAGCATACTTGCTTAGTTTCTAGTCACAATTGGATCTTGTCAGAAAGAGGAACTTTGAATAGCAACTACATAGACAGTTCTTCCCCTGAATTATTATGGGAATTTATTGATGTTCTAATGTCCCCCATTGATGCATAAACTATTTTCTCTTTAGTAAACCAGCTATCAGGAACTTTCAGGTAGTTGGTTGGTTTTGTTCAGAATTGGCTAGTTATTATATATTATAATTGGCACTGCTAGTTATACACAGAGAGGAGTTTTTCATTGAAAAAGAATCCCCAACCACAAATTCTTTGTTGATCAGAGATTCCAGTTGTATTTGACATCTATAAACATTAAATAAAAATGACAAATACTCAGGTGGCAAACAATTCATATAACTTTGAATGGGAAAATAGAACAAGCCAGAGAATTTGATGAATTGTTCATCTTTTTAAACTGTGGCTGGTCAAATGTTTCTTATTTCTATCTCTTTAAGGTAGACTTTTGAAAAGTGCTCAGTTGTCCATCAAAGTCATTTAATAACAAGGTCAATATGGAGGAATAAATTATATTTCAAAGGCCAATATGTAAATTTCAAGGACTAGAGAACTGGTTATTACAAGTTTAAGTTGAAGAAGTATGTATGCATGAAGGATAGGTTTATAACCTTCAGGATGTTATTTGTTATAATATGGGACTACATTTGTACTGTTTATGGCCTATGTTAAAAGGACTTAAACTAAAAATAAATGTGTTCCTCATAATTTATTCATCTGTTATTTCAACACATATTTATTGATAACTTTTTATGTGTTAGGCATTGTATTAAGTACCTTGCATGTGATTGGGGAAAAAAAAAAGGTAATCCATATCTCTAAAGGAAGTTTCTAGAGAAATGGTGGAGATAGACAAAAACCAGGAGATTGCAATTCAGGGAGATAAGCTTGATAATTACTATAAATACTTGTGCTATGGAAGCCTACAGAAAAACCCATTAACTTGGCCTTCAGATGTCAGGGAAGTCTACAGGAAAAGTGAATTGGAATTTGAGAGGCTACACTTTGGTAGAGTTGAGTGGGGAAATACCAAGCAAAGAAGACCGAGTACATTAAAGACAAAGGAAACCATGGCACATATGAAGACCTATAGTAGAATGTGAGAGAAGCAGTCCTAAAAAATGACACTGAAGGAGTATTCAGAGGATACTAAGCAGAAGATAAAGGCTTAGGAATGATTAGGGACTTTATCTTAATGATAATAGGGAGTCAGTGAAGGGTTTTAAGTAGGATTGTAATTCAATCAAATTCGTATTTTAGAATGTTCACTTTCTACTTCAGTGTGGGGAATGGATTGGAGGGGGTGAAGACTAGAATTCCCATGAATATGGAATCCAAGCTTCAAATCATCCTTTCTTTAAGTCATTGCCTTAGATTTCCTGTTTTATAAAGGATGCAAAATCTACACTCTAAGCACTTCTACTATAAAACAGATTGCATTTAAGTAGGTGGTGAAACTCCACTACTAATTACTGTTGGCCAAATGTCCTGCGATCAATATAGAATGTTGCTTGAAAACATAGCGAAATACCTTCTGGAGTCTTTATCAAGTAAACATATTTGGCGTATATAAGCGTGAATGGGAAACAGGCTTTTTAAAAACGTAGATTTTCAAACTTCAGATTTTTATTTTAAAGAGTTTTTAATATTTTATAATCTGGGTATATGTTAGTCTTACCTTAAAACCAGTAAAGGTATTATACAACTTAAGATTTCATTTTTGATTATTGAAATGTCAGATCATTTTTACTAGCTTGATTTGAAGTAGAAAGCACTTTTCAGTTTGGGACCACATCCACTGTTTTGTTGGGTCATTATCATTATGTCAACATTTATATAAATAACATGTATGTTATACCTCAAACATTTTATATACATAAACTTGAAACTTCAAGAAGCTTATAGTTACATTCATATTAATCCTTAAAATCTGTTTATTGATATTTATGTGATAATCATAATTTAGATGTATTTTATTTATGTTTATGAGAAACATGAATGAAGGCATATAATACAGCAAGTGAAAATAAGTAACTCAATACCAAAGTATTTTTTAGATATTTATAACTGATGTGAAATGTACTTAGACTAGAACTTGTAACCATAGTCTTAAATATCAGAATCAACTGAAATATAAATAAACTATCATACAAATGTCCCTTTGAGAGATTTGTTACTTTTGGGGATTTGCTATTAACATTTTAAAATACATAAGTCTATTGGGTGTCTATTTTATGAGACACAGGACATCTGAAAAGTTATATACTTAACTAAAATTATAAAAATAAAGGTGATTCTCTCATCTTAAGAAAATCAGATACTGTGGAAATTCATATATGCTCTCATCCTTTGGAACTAGTAACACACTAGTTTTAAATGGAATATACTACTGGCTATGTGTAGTGAAAGGGCTCTTGTTTGTGATAGAAGAATGCACAAAAAAAATGAGTGGCTTAGATAGGATTGTAAAGTGGAAGCATTTACTTCACACAAAAGACAAATATTATTACCTACATCACAGGGAGCTTATTTTATTAAAGTTTTTTAGATTTCTAACTCCATGGGAAAGGATGTAGAACCTGAATTATATGAAAGCCATATTTTATCTTTTCTGTACTTAACACAACTGAAGTCTCCTAATTTAGATTTTGGGAACTTTATTTTGCCTTATTGCCACAGTGTAATTATCTCAACTATGTGTTCTAGATTCAATCATGATTTCATTCAGCAAGTATTTATTGAGTCACTATTATGTACCACACATTGTTATAGGCACTTGGAATATATCAGTAAACATCATGATCTAATATATTTACTTTTTCAGAGATTATTTTGGGATGGTGTTAACTTGCAGACATATCTGCAAATAAGAAAGACCTCTTTTTATTTATTGATTTATTGATTTTACTTTTTACTTATTTTTTTTTTGCCTTTTTATTAAGGAAAATTCCAAACACATAGAGGTAAGGAGAATAGTAGAATGAACTCTTATGTACTCATCAATCATTTTAATTCTCATTAATATATACAAATTCATTTAATACTTAGCCTTCTTCTCTTCCCATCCCTACCTGAATTATTTTTTGTGACTTTTTATTGAAACATCATAAGCATACAGATAAGAATACACATAGCATCAACAAATTTTCACAAACTGAACACATTTACAGAGCTAGTACCTACAATCAAGAAATAGAACCTGACCAATCTTCAGAAGAACTCTAATTTCTCTCCACCTCAGAGTGCTGTTCATCTGCATTTTTGCCTATTATTGTCCTTTTTACAGTTTATAGAGTATATATTTATAGAATCACATACCATGTGGTGTTTCATGTCTGGATTCTTTTTTATTCAGTGTTATGCTATATAGTAATATATGGTTATATATATTGTAGATATGTATATATCATGTGTATATCATACAACTATACCATGATTTTTTCTTTCCAGTCTACATTGAGTATTTGGATTATTTGAATAGTTTCAGGTTAGTGCTAATAACAACAGTGTTTCTATAGACACTTAATCTATACCTTTGAATGAAAAAAAATAGTATGTCAGGTGTATAGCTTGGAATGCCATTGTTGGGTGGTAGGGCAGGTGTATGTTCAGACTTACCTGATTTTGCCACACTTGTCCAAAGTGGTTTACAATTTATTATCCCACCAGCAGAATGTCCTTTCCTTTTGTTCCATGTCCTCATCAAGATGTGTATGTTTCAATCTAGCTATTCTAGTAGGTGAGTAGTGGATCACCCATATTATTTATTTGCATTCTCTAGCAACTAGTGAAATTAATGACCCCTTCTCTCCTCTCCTCCCCCTTCCCTGTTGTTTTTGTCGTTGTCTTTGTTGTTGCCATTTGGATATCTTCTCTTTACAAGTATTTTGACTATTTTTCTTTCTTAAAGTTTCTGGTTCTTTTTAAAAAAAATTTTTTTAAGTTTCTGGTTCTTTAAATGATCTGTATGCACTCAATTTTCCTTCCATGATGTGGGCTGCTCTTCAACTCTCTAAATAGTAGTCTGATTAACAACATTTCTAGATTTTAATATAAGGTAGCTTATTTTTTTTAAGTGATTAGCACTTTAAAGTTTTGGATTAAGAAATATTTAACTATATCAAGATTACAAAACTTTCCTTTCTGTGTTTGTGTCTGAAAACTGTATTGTTTGCCTAGTGTATTTAGATCTATATTGCATTTGAATCTACTGTCCATAGTGTCTGGCTCCTTTTAGAAACTTGGTAAATGTTTGATTCTATTAAAAGCAGCCTGACTTTTACAATAAAAACACATTTATTTCCAGTAACTCAACAAATGCCTATTTAAGATGTTAGAAAACTAGCTAATTCATCGTGGTAAATAGGGCATGCACATTTGTTTTTATCCCCTATTGACATCTGACTGAAACAAATGTTCAGAGGCTAAAAAAGCAATAGTTCCATAGCACTGCATAAAATGTAGTGAGAATTACTAACATATTACCCATAGAAATGGAAATCAGGTGGTCATGGATGGCAGATGAGGCAAATTGCAATTGAAGTGGGATTTATGTGGGGAGGTGGGCATTCCTTGCCAAATCATCCAACACCATGGACAAGAAGACTACAAAGGTAGCAGACACTGTGTGAGAATTTATTACAAAAAAATTAGTGGGGCAAACAACTATAATAGTCAGCCCCAACAACTTTTTCTCACCTATATACTGAAAGTACAAGCGGTCAGTATTTGCTCCCTGGCAAACACACCATGTAAAACAGCTAGAATGTCCTTCTCTAATGAATTTAAGCCTGAAAAAATAAGACTTCTTTCATAGGAGTTAATTCAACTAGATAAAGTTCATTTTATTTAGAAAAATACATGTTTTAATCATGTAGAATAAAAACAATAAATTGAAAATATAAAAGGAAGGAGTATAGTAAAAAAAAAAATGGAGAGGAAGAAATTACCAAAGAAATATTTTTAAAAACCATTTCCTAGAATTGAAGAAGCACATGACATTTTCTTCAGATTGAAAAGGCTCAGTTGAATGCCCATTTAGCACAATGAATGAAAACGACTGCAAATAAACATACATAATCTTGAATTTCACCAAGGCAGCAATAAAGAGACTGCAATGCTTCCAACATGGGATAGGAAATAATCAAGAAAAAAAATGAAAAAACACTGCCATTAAACTTTTCATCTGCAACAGGGAATACCATAGACCATGGAAAATGGAGTTTTCAGAGTTTTGAGGGATAATAATTGTCTATGTAAAGTTCTATACTTTACACTGCCGAATTATTAATCAAATAGAAGGACAGAAGAACAACATATTCAGATAATCAGAAACCTAGATAGTCTAACTTCTATTTAACAGTTTATCTTTTTTTTTTTAACTGTTTATCTTACAAGTTATTAGAGATAACTTCTAACAAAAAGAGAAAAAAACCCAGGAAAACCAAAAACAGGAGATGCAGGAAAGAATTGGTCCAGGAAAGCAGGGCAATGAAGGAAAGGTCGGGGAGCCATTGCCTTGAGATGGATGTTTCTTGAACAAAAAAGGAAATAAAAACCTTAATCTGATATAATGGAAGATAAATGTGCAATGCTTCCCCCAAATGCGGAAGTGATTAAAACATTAAAAAATCTCTTTGTGAATATCTTTCAAACAAATTTGTGGCATGGTTTTCGACAGTTGATTACCTAAAGGTAGATGGGCCTTTGAATTTGAAACTAAGAACATTTTTTAGAGTACCTCAGGGATATGGCTATTGATAATCTGTATTTAAAATAATTAAACAATGGAAGAGAATAGAGGGATTGAATGGCAGCTTAAGTGAAGGTAAATCTTTTTTCACATCACGAGGGTGATAGATATTATTTAAAATTGATAAATCAAGGAATAGAAGTGAAAGCATGTGATTGTGAATCATGGGGATACTTGCCAGAGCACTGAAAATAAATAAGAGGAAAAAAAAAAAAAAGGTTGGCTATAAGCAATAAGTCTAGAAAGGGATGAGATGGGGAAATCTTACATTTATGGGTAAGATCTCCAATTCTATTTGATTTTTTACCATGTGGCTGTATTATCTTCACAAAAATAAAAATAAATCTTAGTGATGTGTAAGATGTGCTGAAATAAATAATTGTGAAGGTGTGCCAGGATTCTTTAAGCTCAAAGAGCTGAAGCAGACCATGATGGAAGAGCAAAGGGAGACTAAACTGGCACCAAAAAGACCCCATGCAAAAGGCCAGCTTAGTATGAAGGCAAAGTTCTTTCCTCTTATCATGAAATGACTTACGTTATCTTAAAATAATGGAGAGAAATGATTGATTTTGTTTTGTTTTGTTTTGTTTTAAAGATTTTATTTATTTATTCATGAGAAACAGAGAGAGAGATAGAGAGAGGCAGAGACACAAGCAGAGAGAGAAGCAGGCTCCATGCAGGGAGCCTGATGTGGGACTCGATCCCTGGTCTCCAGGATCAGGCCCTGGGCTGAATGGTGGTGCTAGACCACTGAGCCACCAGGGCTGCCCAAAATGATTGATTTTGAATAGGAGAATGGCACAATCTTTTATGATGATGGCAATTATAAGAACATTTCTATTAAGAGAGATCTGTATGTGTTAACTAAGTTGGTCATGTGCAAGAAGTCTTAAACAGTTATATATTCTCTAGATAAACAGCCACTGGCCTGTTCATTGAGTTCATACTACCCCTTTCTTAAAAGAATCCCAAAGCTGCAGAAGCCTATCTGCAAGAAATCTTCAGTCCAAGTCTTTGGACCATGAAGCAAGTCTGGGTATGTTGGATGTTTGTGAACGTTTATATTTGCATGTTCATGACACTCATGGTGGGGAGGAGTGGTAGAAAAAAGGAGCTTTATTTTATCTTTTAGTCTATTGTTATGTCTCCTGAATACATCAGCAGAGTTTAAAAGTTATTTTTAGATACACCGAAGGTTAAAGTCCACTGTATCAAACTACCATCTAAGATTCTGACTAGGGGAAGTAGTGGGCTACCATCCCTCTACTGTCCAGTAGCACCAGCAGCTTGACATTAATATCAGAATCTTCTATCCTCTTTGGTGACCTCAGAAGTTCATGAATATAAATATAGTGGTGTTTTCTTCTGAAAACACATAATATCCCTGTTTCTGAGATTTCTATGAGGTTATCTGGTTTATAAGGGAAAATGCGGTCTGCTTATGAAAATGCTCATATTCAATTTAGTTCACAAATATGGCGTTTTCTTTAAAGAAGAAGAAACACAGGGGACACCTGGGTGGCTCAGTAGCTTAGCGTTTGCCTTTGGTTCAGGCTGCAATCTTGAGGTCCTGGGATCAAGTCCCACATCGGGCTCCCTGTGGGGAGCCTGCTTCTTCCTCTGCCTAAGTTTCTGCCTCTCTCTCCCTCTGTGTTTTTCATGAATAAATAAATAAAATATTTTTTAAAAAAAGAAGAAACACAGGATCTCTGATAGTTTATAATGCATGCTTACATTATCTTTATTTAACTTTGGTTAATTTCTTTCCTTCTAGATATTCAGGTGATTTTTGTATAGAATTATTATGGGATAAGTGGTCATATAGTATTATAAAAGGAAGTAACTAAAAGCCTGCTAGCTAGGAAACTTGTTTAATTCTGACAGTTAGTCATCTGCTATTGTTTTTCTTCAGCTCTTATGAGTACTTACAATGCAAGGCTATTTACTGAGGAATGTCTTACCTGAATTTTTTCTCTTCTTTACTGAAAAACAGAATTTATAGAGATTAGGAAGCTAAAATAAAACTGTACTGGGCTGCTTCAAGAACTTCTTTGGCGATGAGGTGTTTATCAAATTATTATTACTATTTAAAGGATCAAGGATCCTCTGAAGTGCAGTAAAGGCATTTGTTTGAAAGCCGTTTCTTAAAAGTAATCGTATAGGTTTGTACACTGGCTGTTTATTATTTCTTTCATGTCAAAACCCTTAAAAATAAAATGATTCTGATTTAAGCCAAATGACAATTTTTCTTACAATTACAGAAATGCTCAAAATTATAGTTATAAGGTACCCAAAGGTACTCTTTAACATCTTTTACAATAAAATCTTTCTTAATAAATGAGTCACTTTATACTTTGACTATTTTGAAAAATGACACAAAATTTATATATTTTTAAGATTTTATTTATTTATTTGACACACAGAGGAAGCACACAAGTAGAAAGAACAGCAAAGGGAGAAGGAGAAGCAGACTTTCCATCAAGCAGGGAGCCTGACTCTGGGCTCTGTCCCAGGATCCTGGGATCATGACCTGAGTTGAAGGCAGATGCTTAACCGACTGAATAACCCAGGTGCCCCAAAAGTCACAAAATTTAAAGATCAATTATAATGTAGTAGATATCCTATTAACAAGACCTATATCATAAATACTAATTCCAACCATTATCTATTTTATAAGAATATAGTATATATTAAAATATTTGTTAAAAACATCTGTTAAATGCCAACTTAGGCTTTTGGTTGAATTTTGCATCAAGTAGAATTTATATGTAAATATGATACATATACTTATAGGCATGAATATCAGTTCAGGTTCTGGAGAACCCTGACTAAGTACAATTGTATGTACTTATAACTGAGTTGTGGTTTGAAAAAGAAAAAGACCCAAAGCTTAAGAAAATTTGAAAAGCTATGATTGACACCAGTCTTGACCTTCTTCCATTTATGATATAGTGCCCTTAAGACAGCCATGATTATTTTCCATCATCATCTTTTCAATTAGTGTATTTTTTTGTACTTCATCCTAGAGCTACAATTTCTAAGCATCTGACACATATGGCAAAATAAAACTTACTAAAACTTACTAAAACTTACTAAATCTGTCACTAGTTAATATGACTATTAAAGAAATTTTGAAACTATAATTACAAACCTCCCTCAAAAGAAAGCCCCAGGACAGATGGCTTTAATGTAAATTCTAGCAAACTGTTAAGGAAGAAAAACCATCAATCTTATACAAGTTCTTTCAAAGAATAGTAAAAAAAAAAAAAAAAAAAAAAAAAAGATTATACTTTGTATCAGTTACCTATTGCTATATAAAACATCCAAAAACATAGTAGCTTAGGACAACAAACGTTAATTAATTAGTTCATAGTTTCTGTGAATCAGGAATCTAGATGGGGTTTAGATGGTATGTCTGTTCCAAGGCTTTAATTAAGGTGGAGTCACTCTTAACTGAGGGAGAATACTGCAAGAGTAGTTAGGTGGGTGAAATCAGGGCACAAGCTCCAAAATTTTAACTTTTTTTTTTTAAGATTTTTTTTTATTTATTTATTCATGAGAGACAGAGACAGAGAGAGACAGAGAGAGAGGGAGAGAGAGAGAGGCAGAGACACAGGCAGAGGGAGAAGCAGGCTCCTTGTAAGGAGCCTGATGTGGGACTCAACCTCAGATCTCAGGATCATGACCCTGGGCCAAAGGCAGAAACTCAACTGCTGAGCCACCCAGGTGCCCCCGGACATTTTAACTTTCATATGGTTATTGAATATCCAGATGGAGATATCAAGTAGCCAATTGGAACATGGGTTGGGGCTCAAGGAAGAGGTCTGAGCTGAAGCTATATATGCATGAGGCCAGATGAAATCACCTGGGAATAAGTGTCATCTGAAAATATGCTAAGGCTGATCACTGGGGCACTCCATGTGAAGACATCAGGTAGGTGAGGGAAACACCTGCAATAGACACTGCACAGGACAGCAAAAGAATTGGAGGGAAAACAGCAAACAGAGGCTTAGAAGCCTGAGCAGAGACTGACCTACTACTATATGAAAGGCAGAGAAAAGACAAGAACGATGAGGATGTTTTGCCTCCTATCATGTGATGAGTCTACTTTATATCAACTCAAAATTTAACAGAAACAGTGCTTTCAAATGTAACAGCAAATGGGATGAGTCTAAAACCATAAAATAAATTGAATATGTAGTTCAAAATTTCCCCACCCCTCTACTATCAAAATATCCACCAGGTTCAGAAAATTGTATCAAATATTCAAAAAACAGATAATCCCACTCTATATTAAAATGCTTCTCAGATCATTTTATAATTCTGATTCAATACCAGACAAGGACAATACAAGTAACCAAAATTGTGTACCACTTTCATGCATAAACATAGATGCAATAAACCCAAATAAATTGAGGAAAATTCAATTAAAAATCCAAATGTATTTATTTCAACTGGCAAGGATGATTTAATTTTGAAACTGCTATTAAAGCTGTTCATCATAGTATCAAATTAAAGGGGAAAAATAAACACATGGGAGAAAAAAGCTTTTGATAAAATTCAATATTCATCTGTGACATAAACTGTTAACAACATAGCACTAGAATAGAATTTCTTTGAATTGATAATAGATATATAATCAAACTGGCCAAATACATTGTACTTGATGGTGAAACGTTAGTCACATTCCCTTAAAATCAGGGACAATAGAAAAATATTCATGACTAGTCATCATTTTAATAGAGGGAGGGTTGAACAAATCAAGTGAAATAACGCAAAGAAAGAAAGTATGCAAGGATCAAAAAGGACACAGTGATTGTCATTATTTACAAGTAATAAAATAGTATATAAAATCAAAGAGTATCTGGAAGCTACTGCAACTAATAAAATATGTCAGAGAATCACAAGTAGTTATTAATATTCATAGAAGAGAAAAGGCTAAGAATATTCAAGGCAGGGAAGAAAAAATATGGACAAGGATTTTCCTTACAGTATATCAAGATTTAATTAAAGCAAAAATAATTGAAACATCATGATATGTTGTAGATATGGTTAAACAGACTGAATGAAAGTAGTAGAGAACCTTTATACAAGCTCCCAAGTATATTTAGGATCTAGATAATTAGGAAGGAACCATATCACATTAGAGGAAAAAATGGGACACTTAAAAATAGTATTGTGACAATTGGATCCTCATATGGAAAT
This sequence comes from Canis lupus dingo, assembly GCF_003254725.2. NCBI lineage: Eukaryota > Metazoa > Chordata > Mammalia > Carnivora > Canidae > Canis > Canis lupus. The sequence continues at coordinate 43,342,228 of NC_064261.1, read as the reverse complement.
AAAATAGGTCTCTACCTCGCTCTATAGAATAGACTCTTACACAAATATATCAAAATATTGTTGTGAATCTAGCATAGAAAAGGATTTCTTAAATAAAACTTTATAAGCACAAACTGTAAAGATGTGCAAATAAGCCTAGATTGTTCTTTGAAAACTATAGCCAAAATATTATAAACACAGTAGTGACAGACTAAGATATTCACACACATAAACAATAAAAGGTTTTTAATCAGAATGTACAAAGAACTCCTAAAACTTAATGAGGACACATCAACACAATTGCAAAATGAAACCAAGTTTTGAGCAATCCATTTATATAAGAATCCAAAAAGCCAAATACATGTGTTATGAGATGCTCAGCATTACTATTGATCAGTGAAATGTAAACTAGAGCAACAACAATAAATAATTTCTCACTTTTCAGATTGGGAATCATGTTTTAAAAATCTGTAATGCTATTTGCTGGCAAGAATGCAGTAAAATGAGCATTTTTACAGGTTGATTATGAGGTTGTAAATTCCAACTACTATAAAACTCAATTTGGCAAAATAACAAAA